>NC_088650.1:9758399-9834041 GCF_964019385.1 Sycon ciliatum | reverse complement strand
TTATTCCACCCTGCATTGTGATTGGTATGTTTTTGGTTTCAGGTCATCAAGGTGCGTCATGAACGCTTTGGGTTTCCACCGAAATGTAAGAATTTCTCCAAATTTCTTCTGACTAACCTATCTTAAAACATGCTGTGACAACTTATGTCTTTTAGGAATTCCCCCCAATTTTTCACATCCAAAGTGAATTTTTAAATCTGAACTACTTTGACTACTTGATTTCCGGATGGTGGATGGTTGATGGGTGGGGGGATTGTCGGTCTATCCAACATAGTGGGAAGGGTTGGTATCTCTTAGAGTGGGCTGAGCAGGCATTGGTGGCCATTGGCATTTACCAGGCATAACCATCTTTTCTGTTTTTGTGCCCAGCCATCATGACGGAGGGTGTGCCGGCCATAATGAAGTTCCTCTGTGACAGTAAGTCTGTGGAAATTACGACTTTTAAACATTAGTACCTGTCTCGTATGCTTTCGCTTTGTGTTGGTCAAAGTGTTTTGTTATGAAGCAGGTATGGTTTTGTACTTATACAAGTATGTTGTAGCTTTAATATCATGTGTGGCCTGATTTTGTGCTGTACAGCTTGCAGCATACCGTACAGCCCAACGAAATGTAAGCAGAAGACGTGGTAGTGTGTCCTCTCTGTCTCTCTGTCTCTCTCTCTCCCTCTCTCTCTCTCTCTCTCTCTCTCTCTCTCTCTCTCTCTCTCTCTCTCTCTCTCTCTCTCTCTCTTTCTTTTTTCTCTCTCTCTCTCTCTCTCTCTCTCTCTCTCTCTCTCTCTCTCTCTTTCTCTTTCTTTTCTCTCTCTTTTCTCTCTCTCTCTCTCTCTCTCTCTCTCTCTCTCTCTCTCTCTCTCTCTCTCTCTCTCCCTCTCTCTCTCTTTTTCTCTCTCTATCTCTCTCACACACACACACACACACACACACACACACACACACACACACACACACACACACACACACACACACACACACTCTGCTGAGAGTGCGCTGGCTCGGCAATGGCGAAGTAGGTACCATATTCTGTGGAATGAAGTCCAAAATCGGAGCGATTTTGCAGCGTCTTAGCGCAAATTGTTTCGAGTTACCCACAAAGACACAAGCTTTCCACTCTATTCTGCTGTTGGAAAGCGTACCCACTCAAGTCCTACTACAGACGTTGACTGTTGGCTTTTTACCCCCTTCGCTGTGTGTGTGATCTTACCAGCTGTAGGCGAGCGCTCGACAGGATCAGAGCACTCTGCATCGCCGTCCTCTCTGTACCCAACTCTGGACTTGGGCGACAGTGCGTCTTCGGTAAGTGGGCAATGGCTGTGCTAGTGTGAACAACCTCCGCAGGCTGTGTAGCTAGTTACTGCAGAACCGGTCAATGCAACCACTCTGATGAGGCGACCGCCTGTCCCAGAGGACCACCGGATCCAGGACCAAAGGGTGTCACTTCCACTAATATTGCCCTGGATAAGGAGACCACTTCTGCGCGGAAACCACGTTGTGGTGATGCCGTGAGCAGTCAGCTTAGACAGGTTTCACTGCACTATTTCTTTTTTAGCGTTAGCAATCAGAGACAGGAACCAGTCTCGGTGATTGTCAGCTAAATCGATCCACAGCAAGAGTTCGTTCAGCAATAGAACTGATGACAGTGGCTGATGATGAATTTGCCTGTTGGTGGATTTGTGTCTGCCAATTCACAGTTCTTTGTGATTTGTGGTTTTCAGACAGGACTTTAGTCCCGAAACGTTGTTTCATACCAATCCGGGACGTGTGCATCCAGCAGCAACTCTTGTCCTCATTTTTTCAGCATAGTACAAGGATGAGAATGCTGTGTTGACACGGAATATGCTCGTGTGCTGTGGACACTGGCCCATTGTTGATTGTGATGATGATGTCGAACAGTCTTGGGTTGGGTTTTTTGGCCGTCGTCGGACCAGAGCCAGTTGGATAAGTGAAATGTTTGTACTGGTTTCTGCTGTTGTTCTGTGTTCCTGTAGGATGCCTTTAAGAGACATACAGATGATAAGGTACGTATTTTTTACTGTAAGACATGTTATTATAACGTGTCGCAAATTTAACTATTGTCCAAAATTCATAGGTTAGCGAGAAGAATTGTTTAAAACGATCTTGCAGTATTCCGGCATATCCGCACACAGCATAATATGAAGCAGTGCGGCCTCAACGGATCTTATTATAACGAAGGAATGTCATCCGTTAAAACGTTAGATTTACTTCCTCGTTATATATACATGTTTTACAGTACTCATCACTTTCATCCAGTAACACTATACATGCCAATGATAGCTATAAGTAATAATAATTCTTATGATAGGTGTATACATGATGCACTACATCACCATTGTATATTAGGTTCAGGTTTTATTTCCATACCGATCAGTGGAATGGGCATCACTAACGGGATTCCTCGACCAACACAGACATAATTATATTGTAGTGAATGCAGGAATCTAATATCGATGGCGAACAAAATAAATCTCACAGCTTTCATTATGTGGAATAAACTTGAACCTTACATGTATGCAATTTGTTGTGATGTAGTGTGTCATGAACACACACACATCATATTACTTACATGTACCGTATTTTGCCGGCTATGAGTCAACCTTTTACAACTAAAAAAAAGTTTCATGGAACCAAGAACATACTTGTTCAAGTTGAGACCAGATGCTTTCAGTTACAATCAGCCACATGTGTCATACACATACCGCAGTTACTTGGCCCTGGGTGCATCGTTGTGGAAAATTCTTTGCACTGTATATTTCCAATCCAATCTATCCAAGAACAAACTTCCTCACTGTGGAGTATGGTGCTGTGAACGTGGGCCAAGAGCGCAGCGTGGAGAGGTGGTCAGTTCAAATTAACTTGTGTATCTATTTCCAATGCATCTACATGTATCTATGTTGTCACTGTGTTAGGAGAGGCGGCGCTCTGAAAACATTGCCCTGGAGCAGCAGAACACACTGGCCGCACAGGAGCAGCAGGCACTCATGTCATCCAGCAGCTCACGCAAGATGGAGCTGCTCAAGCAACTGGCAGAGGTAACCCCTTGATGCTGAGAAGTTTGCCTTTATTTCATAACAAAACTAGGTGATGCACGGGATGATGAGCTCGAAAAGCGCAAGCAAAGAAAGCCATGGTGAAAAATCCGGTCCAGTAATTTGGAAAAATAAAATAAAATAAAATAGGAAAATCCGATTAGAAGAGAAAATCATCAACGGCTTAATGCTGCATTGCAACTTACAAGTGCAAAACAGTCAGACCTCGCACCACCGCACACATCCGTTAGCCACAAAAATATCCGGATGGGCGAGGGAACCGGATAATCGAACACACATACTGTATGTATGCATGGCATATGCTGTAAATCGGTAGCCAACGATTTTCACCCGGATGGTGAGGGATCCGGATAAAAGAGTACCGGATAAGCGAGGTCTGACTGTACTGTGCAATGTACTGTTGCTGACTGGGCGGCCTCCCTGCCCCAGGGTAACATTACACTGCGGATACCGGTAGACTGATGTGCTGGTTTTAAGTGGAATTGCTCTTTCAGGTGATTTTATAACCTCGTATCACCCTCATACCTCGCTTACTATCGGCGCTTTGAGTGAACTGGGCACTCTTTGAGGGCCAGTCTTACTGGCTACAGTAAGACCTGTCAAAGCGACCACTTGGATAAGGCGACCACCTGTCCTAAAAGACCACTGGAACCAGGACCAAGGGATGCTTTTTCCAGTCAACTGACCCTGGATAAGGAGACCACCTGGTAACAGAGACTGGATATATGTTTTTTGTCGAAACGATGACCTCGATGACCTCGCATACTGTATCCCTGACCCTCTCCTGTGAACATGAAGGTGTATACGAGTCAGAGTTGCATGCATCTTGAGCATCCTGTCGGTACTTGGTTCTGGACTAGCCTGTCGGTACTTGGTTCTGGACTAGCCTGTCGGTACTTGGTTATGGACTAGCCTGTCGGTACTTGGTTCTGGACTAGCCTGTCGGTACTTGGTTCTGGACTAGCCTGTCGGTACTTGACAAGTTCTGGACCGGCCAGATACACACCATAGTGTACTAGTACCAGCTTGTGACGATGTTGGTAGTGCGGCGGGTGGCCAGTGAAATCCAGCTGCATGAGTACACCAGCCCGGGGACTGCACCACTTTAGCACTATGAATCCTGGACGGTGCAGTGAGCGCAGGTCTGTCTTATTTACGGGGTTGGATTATACTCACTGCCACCATTGTGTATCATAATTATTATGTTATCATTGCACGGGGTTTTTCTACTGCATTGTACGCAGATTACTCTGTATTACATACGTTCGCAGTACAAGTTTGTGTGCCGCTGGTGGCTTTGTTTAGGAGCAAGCGAAACACGACGCTGACCTAGCCACTTTGCAGCAGAGACGCGAGAGTGACCAGCAGAAGCTAATCCAGACCGTTCAGCAAGGTATGTTTTGCATGTAATTTGAAATCATTCTGCATGGACCTTGCTTTCTGCACTGTTGCAAGATAGCACTCTTTTTCAGTCAATGCTTGGTATTGTTTTGTTTCTTCTTGGCTCATTCTGCATGTACCTTGCTGTCTACACTCTTGCAAGATAGCACTCTTCTTCAGTCAATGCTTGGTATTGTTTTGTTTCTTCTTGGCTTGATGGATCCTTGAATGCTGTGTCTGTCTGTCTGTCTGTCTGTCTGTCTGTCTGTCTGTCTGTCTGTCTGTCTGTCTGTCTGCATGTCTGTGACAACGGGACAAGTTTCCGTATGTGTGCGTCTGATCACGTCCGACTGCCCTCATATTTGGAACGCCGTGCTCCTTCTGTCCCTTTGCTGCCCCTCCGGTGCCCATGTGGCCCTAGTGGTAATGGCTCTACAGGACAGGTCTGTGTCTGTGTCTATGTGTTTGTGTCTGTGTCTGTGTGTACAGAGGAGAAAACCTATAACGAAGCCGTCGCTCAGAAAATGCGTGAAGCAGACAGGTGGGTGTAATTGCTCACCTTTTCCTTTCTTCTTCCTTCTTTTTTTAAATGTTTGTGCTGTTATCCCTTTCTTATCGTGTGCCTTACCTGGGTGTGACCGAGAAAAGTCAGCGCCTGGGACACAGGCATTCACTTGGTAGATCAGGTCAGTTCATGGCAGGTTCGAACGAGTAGAGGCTATAATTATGCATTCTGCCTAGGCTGTGAGTCAATTGCATAGAGATCAGTTAACATGTACTAAGAGTCCATAACCCCCAAGAGTGTGCAACTGCCTGCACAACTTTTATACAGTGCTCTGACGGCAGAACTTCACACCACGTGACGTGGTTCAAAAGGTTACGCTGGCAAACAGTGCAAAGTGACCACAGGAGAGTTGAACCCGAAGCAGGGTTGTACGCTATCATTCACAGGGTGCAAATAATGTGTACGGGTTCGTCTAATAATAATGCTAATAATTAGCATTTCCGTTAGTGAGACAAGGAAAATCATCATGTCTACACACAAAAAACCTTCGGAATTTAATAGCGTATTAAAACGGTAAAATGCTAACCATGTCTACATTGTAGCACAGTGTAAAGGCTCAGTTCACTTTGTTTTGTAGTTGAGAGTGTCATTCCGATGCCAGACATTTGCAGCTGGGGGTTTAGCTCAGTGGTAGAGCGCTCGCTTTGCATGCGAGAGGCCGTGGGTTCGAACCCCACATCCTCCATTTTTTGAAGCATACGGTAATTCTTTGTGTGTGACCTGCAATGGTCGTTTCACTTATTACTCATGCATGTCGAGATAATAGGAAGAAAGGCTTACAGCCGGAAACTTGTCCTCCGTGTTGCTATATGATTCTTTCTTGTTTCGCTCATTTGATGGTTTCTTTTTATTCTTTTGCTTTTTGTTTGTATTTTTAAAGGAGTCCCCATACCAGTAGGCTGTTGACCTGATGTACAGTTGTGCTCGGTGAAATCCGACCCAGAGTGCATATTTGGTGCCCTCAGCTTGCACGGCCCTTGTTGTACTGGCAGTGGCACGAATTCTGCTGGACGTACACATGTACAAGTACGATGATGTAATCAGAACTGGTTCGGGGCGCCAGCTTTGCACTTTGGGTCGGATTTCACCGAGCGCAACTGTAGCTTTGAAAAGTTTCAGCAAGAGTCCATACGCGAGAGTATGCAACTTTGTCCCCTTTTTATGGGCCAGATGTGCTGCGCACTGCCTGCATTACATCACGCAGCTACATCCACGCGCTGCAGAAAATTAACACCTCGCGAACACTAATACTGTGGTTTGAAATCTTTGAATCCTACATCCGTACGGAAATGAATTTCATGTCCTCAAGATTTAAAAAGTTCGCGTCTGTACTTTAACGAAATCAAGCAAAACCGGATGTGCTGGTACGAGAGATACTCTAATTTCAGAAAATGTTGGTACTCAATATTTTCGGTATGAGGGCAAAAGGCCAGGTTAAGAAATTTTGGGTACAGAGAAGCAATTCCCTTTTGGACTACCGGTATGTGTGTTGGTGTTTGTTAGGTGTACTGAAGTATTGAAAATTTAGGTAAGAAACAGATGCACCGAAAGTACCGAAAATAAAAGTACACCGAAAATTTGTGAAATTACAATGGTCATAATAGTGGTCAGCGTGGCCCAGTGTTGAAAAATCTTCTGTTACCTGATACCTTTTTTTAAAAACTTTTTGGGTGTTGTTTTTCTTGCTCCAGGGCAAGAGAGGAAGATATTCGCAAGGCACTGGATCATGACAAGTAAGTGGTTAATGAATACAACTGGGAAGTCTGAAACTGACATTGACAACAGCCGAGCGTTCTAGAAATTGGCTGGTGGGCACAGGCGGTTGAAGAACTGTAGAATTTCTCTGGGTAGATCTAACTTCTCCTGAAGTACGCTGTAGTGGATAACGCCAACTGCCCTGGGTCCCATTTTCCCCGGGCTGTCCCCCTCCCTTACCGCATCTGACGCCTGATCATCGGGTGGTGGCGTCCCACGGAAGCGGGAAGGCAGTTCTTGACCCGCCCTGTATGCGAACCCGTGCAATTCTTTGGTTTATTTTATTTTATTCCCCTTGGCAGGATGATGCTGGAGCAGCTGTCGTCCATGCGACAGGAGTCTGAGCAGTTACGTCGTGGAGAAGTCTTGGACGCCATGCAGAGGCTCTTGTCCAAGTCTCGTCATCACGAGTTACTGTGCATAGCACAGATCACAGAGCGACAACGATTGGCCAAGCAGGCATTGAAGGAATCGTAAGTGCTTCAAGTGCCAGTTACTCTGCTAAGTTATGACTTGGGCTAGGGGAAGTCAGGGGGGGGGGGGGGGGAGGCGAGGGGGTTTGTGGGGGATGGCTGGGATTGGTGGGGGAGGCAAGGGGGGGGGGGGGCTGATTTCTCTCAAAGGCAATCGTGCTGGTCTGTTGCCCCCCCCCCCCCCCACACACACACACTGTGTCAGTTCTTATGCTGACCTTTCATACAAACTTCCAGTCAACTTCCCCATCATGCGCTTGGTTTATATTGGGCATATAAACCCATATATACCCAGTATAAACCTCATATATACCACCACAATATAAACTCCGAGATTGGGAGGAAGCTAGCTTCAAAGTGTTATCAAATCACCTAGGCAGAAGGGGGTGGGAGAGAATGCTTACTCTTCAACTTCTTGCGAGCGACAGCAGAACGCTCTGGGTGAATATTGAAAACAATAGAGCTGCGGTTGAAAGTGGTGGAAGCAATATAAGGAGAAACAGCAGAAGCAGAACACTGAGCAGCAGAGGAAACAGAACTCTGATCGGTAGAAGAACAGCTCTGAACAGGGGCGGGTGTAACAGGCTGCGCAGAATGGTTTGACATGTCAGCAAGATGCGGTCGCAAATCAATAGCTTCAGCCATGGAACAGGAATCTTTCAATTTGGGCCTATCATAAGCGGTTAGAGATTGAACATTTCGATGCCCAGAAACGGAACAAATTCGCTTATCATCTACTCCGCATTTCTTCATGTTGGTAATAGATGTTGCTCTTACACAGTGATTCGTATACAGCATGGACAAATGAGCATCTGCAGACAAACGCTTCATCATACCAGACAGAATATTGCGCGAGAGAGGAATTTTCATGAACCAGCAGTTGGTAGAATCGGCCATCTCACCTGATAGCGCTAGCTGGAACACGCGGTTTTTGTCTGGATGTAGCCTCGACCGATAGTGCTTGATTGCCGGCAACTGAAACTCATCACGGATCACACCAGCAGAAGACCACTCAGAGCCTTGAAGTCCGCCTTGGTGGTTTTTGGAAACAAATGATGTTGCGAGCCGCAAGACTTCCTGGCCATCTATGGTCGCGAATTGGAGATTGTCCTTCGTCAGCTTTGCTTGCATTTCTCCGCCCCTCAAACAGAAGTGGATGGTTAGCTGGAACCACACAAAGTACTTCAGCTTGCGCACATCCGTTGTCTTCAGTACGTCAGAGAAGTATTCTCTTAGAAGAGACCAGTCTTTTTCGGATAGAGGTTGCTTGTGTTGAACTGCAAGCTCGAGACCATCACGTTTGCGTGCTTTCAACACTCCGTCCAGGACTTTGTTCGCCCTTGAGAAAGCACTGTCATTGAAGATGTTGATCTACCTCGAGAATGACGATATGTGACGCTGAAGAGCACCACTTGCAGATTGAAGACTGCTTTTTGCAAACCCAGAACCATCCTTCTGCTTTGCATTCGCGTAGAAGGACGAGAGAACATCACAAAGCCTTTCACATGTGACTCTTTTGAAATCAACGACTCCTAAAGGTTCGTCACCCCTCAAACAAAACTCATCAAACAATCGCAGCCAGTACTGAGTAGACACGCGAGTGTTCTTGGGAACACCCTCGGCTATTAGCTTGGTCTGGTCATCATGGCTGATAGACCCGAAAACACGCTTCTGAGGAGACCCGTCACTCATTGTTCTAGAAAACAAGAAACACGAAGACACTAACCTAACACAGGAGAGACACAGAAGGAATGAGTACTTAGCAGCTAGTGTGGCCAGTTTTACTTTCTGTTTTGGTGCGCAGGTAAACCGGACGTGTGTTTTGGTGCTTGTATGCGAAGTATAAACCATCATACGAACCTCGGCTGCGCCTCGGTTTGTAATATCGGTTTATATTTCACGTACAAGCGTACTATTGGGATGTATTACCGGTACATGTATATACATACACTTGAAGTTACTCAAATCTGTGGACAGCAACTGTTTCGCTCTGTTAGAGCTCCCACTACACTTGAAGTTACATTGCTGTGTGCCAGGACTTGACATTAATTTGAATTATTTGTTGTTTTCTTCGATGTTTTCTTCGCATTGTTGCCATGCAGAAATGCCATCGCTGATGCTCAAGTTAGTCTTGTCCTGGAACAGCAGAGTGAGTTCCAGAAGAACCTCCTGAATCAGATCGCCAGTGAGGTAGGCAGCCGCAGCAGCAGCAGCAGCAGCAGCGCAACTCTTAACTTCTTTACAACGTATTTCCTTGTTGTCCACTGTGACCTTGAGCAGTGTGCCTTTCTTGCAGCAGTGCATTCAATAGTGACCCTTCCTTTACTGATGTCAGCCATGCGTGTAACTTGCCATGTGATGAAGGAATGCCTGCTTTTGCGAGGTGGTCGTATGCTGGATGTTGTGATGCAATTCTGATGTGAGTGCATTGTGATCTTGTGATGCAATTCTGATTTGAGTGCATTGTGATCTTTGCTTGTCTGCTCTTCTGCTCTAGGATCTTGCACAGCGCTTGGCGTTTGAGGCACTGCTCCTTGACAAGGATGACCAGCACACGAAGGCAACACAGCAGGTAGGCATTGGCAACATGGGCATTTTTTATGTGTATCTGTATATCTGTACAGGTACAATGTAACCCGGTATCCCCTTATGTACCAGCCGTCTAGTGTATACAAGGGATGGTCATCATCAAAGATACAACCATGGTATGAAATCTAGACAACTTCTCTGTAGGCAAGTTGTGTTTTCCTGAATGTGCATCTATTTACAACTACAATGTACATGCTACAGCTTAGCTCAGTTGTTAGAGCATCGCTGGCTACACCATAGCTCAGTGGCTAGAGCATCGCTGGCTACACCATAGCTCAGTGGCTAGAGCATCGCTGGCAAGCGAAGGTCGCTGGTTCAAGTCCTGGTGGTGACAGTCAATTTTTTCTTCAGACTTTTCCCTTGTCCATTCCCTCAACCTATGAATATATTCAATATACAATGTTCATACCGGTATTCATCCGGTAGAGGTGAAACGAATACACCGCTGGGCGCTGAGGTCCTGGTTTTGAATCCTGGCCGGGACAGTCGGTTTTCTAAGCCCTCCAATCCCCGTAACCCAGCGTGTGTGTGTTGTGCTCTTCTCTTAGATTGTGGCTCTGCAGCAGGAGTTGGCACAGCTCACCAACATGGAAATCAGCCGTAAAGCCAAAGAGCAGAATACCAATCAGGTAAGTGCTGTGCCCTTCTACCCCTGCTTCTTGCAGTACTCTCCACTGCTTGGCTCACTGGCCAGGAAAAGCCCCCCTCCCTCACACATGCACACATGCACACACATACACTCACACACATGCACTCACACATGCACTCATACATGCCCTCATACATGCCCTCACCCATTCACTCACACATACACATACATGCACGCACACACTCACACACACACACACACACACACTCACACACACACACACACACACACACACACACACACACACACACACACACACACACACACACACACACACACACACACATGCGCACACACACGCACGCACACACACACACACACACACACACACACACACACACACACACACCTTGGTCCTTGGTAACACTGCCATCAAATGGTCACGTGTCCCCTGTGCAGGGGTCGACAGCACTGAGTTCAGCATTGGACCCAGAAACGCCGCTCTACTTCCTGGACAGGAAATTAGCACAGCTATGCAGGTCGAAACCACGGGATGACTTGCAGCAGCGACCGCAGCCGAGACAATGCGCTCTGCAGCAGGGCAGGGCAACCCGCTGTTTCCGGACCGAGTCTGCCGATGCCACAGTCGAGACCGACGCCACTTCAGCAGCCGAGTTGGAGAGACACTTATGCGAAGCTAGCCCGCCAGCACTCAAGAACCATCTCCCGCACGCATTACATAGTCGGCTGCCGGACTGCTCAGATATGGGCTTCCTCCTCTCGGCCAGGCACTTGTGGCGATTCTTGTATTTCTGGTGGGCGAAAGTACGCTGGCAAACATCGCAGAGCACAGAAGTGTCACGCTGAGCCGATCGCGGTACTGGTTGAGCGGAATACGCACTGCGCCATTTCCCACGCTCCTGGGCGAGGTCGTACCATTCCGTGTGGTCGATGTTCACTGCGGAGAGGTCAGCTCTGACAGAGTCTCGCCACCGTTTCCGAGGACCGCAAGCCGGCCTCGGCGGAAGGAGCGCACCAAACAGGAGCTGGCGCGGAGTTCTATCGCCGTCCATCCTAGCTAGATGGCCTAGCCACTCCAGACGGCGGCGAAGAACACGTGTGGTAATATCCACTGGATCTCGACGATTCCAGGCCTCCAGAATGGTCTTCCTGTTGATGTGGAAGTCCCAGGTGTCTCTTCTACCGAGGGCTAAGATTGCGGAAATGCAGCGAAGATGGAAGGCGGACAGCGCCGCAAGCTCGCTTTTCAGTGGTACCCAACACTCCGCTCCGTAAAGGAGAAGAGAAGCCACACATGCATCATACACCATTCGCTTCGTTGCCAGTGAAAGATCGCCATCATCAAAGACAGATCGACGCAATGCTCCGAATGCCCTAGATGCTGACGCTATTCGGGACCGAGTGTCCACTGCGGTGCGGCCACCAGTATGGATGATGGAGCCTAGGTAGCGAAAGTCATGCACATTCTCGACAATTTCCCCGCCAACCACCAATGGACGACGATCCTCCGGAGAAATGCCGAAGCCGACCGCCATTACTTTGGTTTTTGATAGGTTGATGGTGAGGCCGAAGCGAGTTGCGACGTCCATGAACCGGCTGAGCGCAAGTGTGGCACCATGGTGAGTTGTAGCAATAAGTGCCGAATCGTCTGCGAATTGACAGTCACGATGGATGTTGATTGTGTCAGTCTTCTGGCGTTTGAAAAGGAGAGACGGTCCAGAGTTAGAGGAGACGGGAAGTCCAATCTCAGGTATGTCCGCAACCTCACGCTGCCACAGCTGGAATACTGCCCACATGAATATATTGAACAATACTGGGGCCATACAACAACCTTGTCGAAGGCCATTTTGCACCTCAATAGGCTCGGCCTCGATGCCCGGGATCGACAGGTTTGCAGACATAGAGGTATGAAATGAGCTGATAATGGTAACCAGCTTGTCAGGTACGCCCGCCTTCCGGAGAATTTCCCACATGCACTTACGGGTGACGGAATCATAGGCCTTCCGTAGATCAACAAAAACCATGAAACCAGAGCAGCGATGTTCATATAGTTTCTCAGATATTTGTCTCACCGCGAAGATCATGTCCGCACAAGATCTGCCTTTGCGGAATCCACACTGCGTGTCTGGTAGGATGTCTTCCGCGAGCCGCTGCAATCTTGTCTGGACGAGGCCAGCAACAGCCTTTCCTACCACCTCCAGAAGAGCGATGCCCCTCCAATTGTCACAGCTGGATAGATTTCCTTTTTTTGGTATCGGGACAAGCTGGCAGTCCACCCACTCCTGGGGCACCCGCTCTGCATTCCACACTGTCTGGACAAGGTCTAGTAGTGCCATCATGAGGCCATCCCCACCAGCCTTCAGCAGTTCCGGTAAGATTCCAGAGCCTCCTGCTGCTTTTCCGTTCCGTAGTCGGCGCACAGCCTGCCTAAGCTCTTCCAGAGTAGGTGGATCGGCGAGGTCTTCACACACTTCCTGTTGCTCAATGGTGGCAACAGTCGCAGGTTCATACGAGGTTGGAACATTGTAAACCTTGGAGAAGTGACGGTGCCATGTGCGGCCCTGATCCGCCGGTGAATTACAGACATTTCCGTTCTCGTCCCGCACAGCGACTGCAGTTACACCCACAAGCCCTCGCCGAGCCGTCTGCATGGTCTTGATACCGGCCCAAATGCGCGCCGAGTCAAAGCGCCCCTTCTCAGTACGTTGTGCCATGGCAGCAAACCAATCATTCTTCGCAGCTCGGGTGGCAGCGCGAGCCCTCGTGCGCGCAACACGGTAGCGCGAATACTCTTCCTGATTCCGGCCACTAGTGATCCATGTTCGATAGCATGCATTGCGCGCGTCCAGCAGTGGCCGCAGCCCGTCCTGGCTTTCCGTAAACCAATCAGGCTGCCGTCTCCTCTGATGACCGAGAGTGTCCGCAGCTGCCGCCGTCACCACGTCCCGCATCGCATTCCATTTCTCGTCTACCGTTTCCGCGTCCGCCACTGCATCAATCTTGGCATTGATGTTTTCCTGGTAGTCGTCAACCTTCCTCCGGTGGTTTCCCTCAGCATCTGTCGAAACCACTGCGGGCAGATTATGCACTGCAAATCGTACTCTCTTTGTGGATTTCCGCGGTTTCCACAAGACCCTGCCGAGCCTAAACCTGGCGGCAACAAGACTATGGTCGCTCCCACATTCTGCCGAGCGAATAACCTGAGCATCAGTGCACCAGTGCCGGCTCCCTTGCGCTGTGATGATGAAGTCAATACAATGGACATGTTTAGTTCTGGGATGCTGCCAAGTGCCTTTCAATTCCTGCTTTTTCCTGAACCAGGTGTTCGCGATCCAGCATTGATGCATTGCCAGAAACTGAAGTAGCTCCTCTCCAGACGAATTCAGGCAGCCCAAGCCATGTGAGCCACGCACAGCGCTCCAATCATCACCTGGCTCTCCAGACCCCACTCTGGCATTGAAATCTCCAAGTAGAACAAATTTATCTGTGCACGGTATTGAGTTGAGTACTCCTTGCAGAGAGTCATAAAACGCATCCTTTTCACAGCGCTTACTGTTGAATGTTGGCGCATAAGCTGTAACCAGCGACATCCATTCAACCTCTCCACTCGCCAGATCAAACTTCAAGCGTATGGACAACAACCGAGCGGATACTGCGACGAGTTGACAACCCCCTTCGCGCCAGGCCCGAAGCGCATTTCCCCTCAGCACAAACGCAACGCCCTCACCTCGCCGTCTGGACGCTCCTTCCCCAGGCACAGGCCGACCCGAAGCAATGACCATTGCTCCGTGGACTTGATAGTTTTCCTGACCAAACCAGTGGGTCTCTTGAAGAGCAGCGGCGTCCATCTCCAAGCGTTCCAGATGTTGTACAATTTGATAAATTTTTTTATCGTCGGCAACAATTCCACTCGCGGCAGCCGTCTGAATGTGGCCCTCACTCTCAACCAGAGAGCGTACGTTCCAAGAGCCCATGCTGAATACTCCATGCTGTCGTTTTCTTTGTGCTGTAGATGTCACCACTCGCGGGCTCGCAACGCCTCGCGAAGGCATCTGAGAACGGGACGACGACAAGAGTGTCGACATCAAAAATCGTCGACCAAGTCCGCCGCCGATATTCCCGCCTCAGTATGTTATCCTGGACGGCTGGGGAGGCCCCAGGCCGCCCAGGCCTGTCTCACTATGTCCAGAAACAGTCAGGAGAGGAAGACTTACAGAGAGCAAAAAAAACTCAAACTGTCCCCACCCAAAGCAAGGACACACACACACACACACACACACACACACACATGCACTTAGGTCCATGTCCTGTCTTTGCCCATGCGATGGTCATGCACAGTGTCATACGCAGCATGCATGCTGTTCCGGTGTTCACATGAGCCAGCTACTCGTGCTATTTAACAATTTGTGACGTGACTGGTGGATGCACTAACTATAACGTGCAGTATTGCTCTCTTTTCTCGCTTGTGTGTGTGTGTGTGTGTGTGTGTGTGTGTGTGCGTGCGTGTGTGTGTGTATGCATGCGTGTGTGCGTATGTGTGCGTGCATATGTGTGCGTATGTGTATCTGTGTGTCATTCGTGCATGCATGTGTACATTATATTCCGCTGCCAGGCCCGTCTGGAAGAGCAGCGCAACGTGCTAACGGCACAGCTGCGCCTGCTGATGGATGTTCAGCAGGAACGGGCCGAGCAACTCCAGCTACTTTTGGTAAGGCCAGGCTGCTGCAGTGGTGTTTTGCAAGCGACCTATCAATGTGCCCGCATGTTGTTTGTGCTGTCTAGGCGTTAACTCTACCACACCCTGTCTTTCACTGTGATGAAACAAGCAGCGTCAGCAGCAACAACAGCAAGAGGAACACTACCAACAAAAGCAGTAGCAATAATTCGTTGTTGCCATCTTCAATAGGTCCGTCAAATAGTAGTAATAGGTTTTTCATTTGACCCGACGAAACCACACGACGCTTGCAGACCACAGCACGAACAGTTCACCAGCCACACAAAAGCAGTAGCAACAGTAGTTGCATGCAAGCGATTATCTATCCCCCCAGCTTATTGTATTCCCAGTCCGGCGATCGAACGGTGTTAAGTTCCTATTAATTAACTCATGGTCAACCTGTTTTTGCTCTAACTTCAGGTAAAGTTCGAAGAGGAGCGTAAATCTGAGGAGAAGGACTATTGGCTGCGCATGTACCAGCGTCTGATGGATTCCAAGCCGGAGGCGCTCTTACTAGAGGTATGACTGCAGTGTGAGGGCATTGGCAGTGGGCCTTCCCTCGTCCTATGCAATGCCAGATTCGGAAATGCTTGTTTGGGGGCAGCAAGTTTCTGTAGTGATGCACAATAATGTTCTCTCAAGCCTCGCGTACATTTGGAGAGCTTGATTGCGAACGGATTAAAAAACCTCCAGTGACTCTCTTTGTTGTCATGCCATAAGTCCATTGCGCAATGACGTAATCTGTACCATGAACACCCCACACAGCCACCTGGGCATGGTCATCTGGGGTGTTGAACAGTGCATTGCTGATCCCAGCGTACTCACATAACACCCCACACAGCCACCTGGGCATGGTCGTCTGGGGTGTTGAACAGTGCATTGCTGATCCCAGTGTACTCACATGCATTACTCATACCTTCCATATTTGGCAATACGCAGTGGGCTTATTCTGCACTGTGTTGTTCTCACGTCAACAGGAGCTCTCTCTGGAAGAGTCTGTGGTGCACATGTTGCGCACTGCCAACGCCACGCAGTTCCTGACAGCGTTCGCGCGCAATCACATCTCCTTCGAGCTGCTGGTCAAAATGGACGACGACGACTTGAGGCGGGTGAGTGCTTGAACGTGTGCTGAGCTGACGTGTTTATATGAAATAGTATCCAAGTGAAATGTAGCTTTGCCTTTGACCTGTACTTAATGTTTATTCCATCTGGATCCCTCCTCCCCCTCCCCCCACCCCCACACACACACACCACTCCCCGACGTATCACGTGCTAGTAATTAGCGAATGTTTAGTCTAAACCTGTGTGGTGTGCGGCTCTCAAACCGAGGGTGTCCAGCTTTGCCAGCCCATAGAGCAGAGCCAATCCATGCTTGCATAGCAGTAGTGTCCATGATCGGTGATCTGCGCCGTGAGTGAGGTCAACTTTGCAAGGCAGCCAGCTTCTCACACCACCTGCATTACCATGTGTAGAAGGTACTGCAGGGTCGTCGGAAGGTATTCTACAGTTACACTTGGTGAAGACCAACCCAAAGTGTGTATTTGGCGCCCTCAACTTGCACGGCCCTTGACACCCTGGAAGTGGTAGGAATGCGGCTGTATGTACACATGTACAAGTACAATGATGCAATCGAAACTGGTCCAGGGTTGCCAGTTTTTTCACCGAGCGCAACTGTACTTATGTTGTCTACAAAACGTAGTATGTTTCAGTCAAATGGTGCAACAGATTCCGACAGATAGCTGAGTATTTCTTGATGGGCTGAACGGAAGCTGTGCTGTATGTCACCTATGTGTTATGTCTGTCCGCAACTGCCTTTCTACTACAGCTCGGCGTCACGTCCATCGGAGCAAGGCATGAAATTCTCAAGTGTGTTGCCGAAGAAGCAGCTATAGAGAGCCGTGCCAAGGAGAAGTCCATGGTGCTCCTCAGAGAGCTGGAGGAGATGGTGAGTTGTTGTACGAACAGACGATATGACATACTGTATTCCCCGAATATAGGTCACACCATTTTACATTGAAATTCAAGGGTAAAAAAGTAAACTAAAAAGGGAGTGCCACTTACAATCGAACATGATTTACAACTGAAGTGAATTAATTATGTTGAACCAATATGGCTCAAACCTGAAAATGGGGATGTGACTTAAAATCAAGTGCGACTTATATTCGGGGAAATGTGGTAGTCTTCACCATGGTGTTGATTACAGGTGGAATCCTGATAATTCGAACCTCAAAATGCCCGGAAAAACTTCTAATTATCCGGACATTCTAATGATCCAAACATGAACCCACAACACAATTATGTATGTCAAAATGCTCTCCTGGTCACGCAGAGTTGCGTTATGACACAGATTTCACGGATACTGAACTGACCGGCACAGCCTGCTCATGCAAACTGAACTGACCAGTACAGTGTACAGTGAACTTCGAATTACAGTTTGCTAACTTTGAATTATCAGCACAAATCCCACACATTTCTATGTAAGTGGAATCTGTGGGACTTCTAATTAACCCGACATATCCAGTTCGAGGTTCGAATTATCAGAAATGTTTATGTGGGAATCGTATTGATAGAAATCGGTCCTGGAAAAACTTTATTAAGCGGTATGTTCTAATTAAGCCATATTCGAATTATCAGGATTCCACCTGTATGCTGTAGAAATTTGCCACACGTCTGCCTTGCTTTGCTGGCCGGATTCACTTTGGACTGCCTGGTTCTCACTCTAGTTAACCCACATGTTCCCATCCCTGTCCAATCCCATCCCTGTCCAATCCCATCCCTGTCCAATGGCGTGGTACGTTTGCCTCACGTCATGTTCTGCCTTTATCGTGCTTGTTCTTTCGTTTTGCCGTATTGGGGTGCTCAGCTTGGCAGCCGGAACTCTGCTCTTCTATTTCCTTGTTCGTCGTTGAGCAATAATAGGGAGGTTTCGCTCTACGTAATTACGTATGAAAATCCGTATGTTGTACACGCCGGGGAGCGAGGGCAACTTTCATACGTAAATCTCTACGGATTTCCGTAGGAAAGCTGTTTCCTACGTTGGGGCCTCCGTAGGACTTTTTGATATATTTTTCGCATTTTCCTGATATATCCGTGGCAAAGTTCAAGCCACGCGAAACACAAGGTACACACACCGTATACCACGTGCAAAATACGATGGAAAACGCGATTTCGGTTCGTGGTGCATGCGGTGGGCGCATGCAGCCAACGCGTCTCCAAAGCAACAAGGCATGTTCAGCAGTCGTGGAGAAATCACGTAGAGCGAAACCCAACAGCGCTGATCTTTACGTATGAAAATTTTGTGCAGTTCCTACGTTATTTTCACACGTAATTCCGTAGAGAGAAACCTCCCTATTTACTAGTAGCTGCTGCAGGTTGTAAGATGTTCCTGCCTATGTTATGTGTTCTATTTTCTATTGCGTGCTCGCAGGAGCCGCATGAGAAGCCTGAACCCAGCGCTCCTATTCCCGGTCTGCCGATTGTACCGAGTGCACCCAGTATTTCTATAGATGATAGCGAACCAGCACCATCGCAAGCGTATGCATCTGATCTGGTGGGGCTGCCGCTTAGTGCTGGTGCTACTGCACCGCAGCCTGCGCATGTGACTCCGTCGGCGCCACTAGCAGAGGCTGAGGCAGGCAGTGGTGGCCCGGCCGTTCAGCTCAGTGAATGTGTCGTCTGCCTGGACAATCAGGTGAGTCGGTGTTGTGTGCACGTGTGTGTGTACGTGTGTGTGTGTGTGTGTGTGTGTGTGTGTGTGTGTGTGTGTGTGTGTGTGTGTGTGTGTGTGTGTAAAATTAGTGGCGTTCAATTCATCAGCCTTGCAAGCTGTTGAATTGTGTAATCCCAGCACAAGTTGCTGTGTCTAACATAGTCGTTCGCTATCATCGCTTCTGCGGTGGGCAGGTCTGAGGTGTGTGTGTGTGCGTGTGTGCGTGCGTGCGTGCGTGTGTGCCCACCTTTGTGGGTGAGAGAATTGTTCATGTGGTGCTGGCTGGATGATGCCATGATACACAAGTACTTTTTTGAAACTACAGTTGAAAAGAGAGAATTTCTGTCTGCAGTGAAGTTACTGAGGTTGCCAACTTTCAGACTTTTCTTTTGCGATCCCTTGCCAATGGCCCCACCCCCTCTTTCTCTCTATCTATCTATCTATCTCCCTCCCCCCCCCCCCCCCCCCTCTCTCTCTCTCACCCATACTCTCTCTCCCTGTCTGTGTGTATCTTTGCTGTTTTGCAGAGTAACTGTGTCTTGCTGAACTGTGGCCACGTCTGCAGCTGTGTCTCGTGCAGCCAGCAGCTTACCACATGTCCCATGTGCCGCGCTGAGATTGCCAGTGTGGTTCAGCTCTATACGGCATGAATGTGATGATGTAATGATGATGTAATGCAGCATTATAGCGATGGTGATGTTATGAGCGGAGATTGCCAGTGTGGTTCAGCTCCATACTGCCTGAGCATGGTGATGTAATGGTGATGTCATGGTGATGTCATGATGATGTTATCAGTTATGCAGCATTACATCTTTATACTGCCACTCGACTGGTCAATCTACCAGCACACTGATGTCATATCAGCAGCAGTGCTTCTTGCCAGATTTAGATAGCAGCTGAGCTGACGACATTATATTTATAGTTACAGCTCTGAACGGAAGAATGTCTCAAGAACACTGTAGAGTATTCATCATGTAACGTTTGAGCGTGGTGCAATTGAGTCCCATGCGTACAGCCGATACGCAAATTGGCTGCCCCTGTCGCGGAAATGCTCTCCACCACTCCATGAAAGAGTTCCACCTACCAGTAGCCACCCATGTCAATCAGTGTTCATGATAATTATGGCGATTACTAAACATGTTTCTTCAACACTTTCTAATGTAATATATAAATAGACGTATGGCCGTAAAACTAGTATTAGTCATCTTGACAGCAGCACGTGCGTGTGCGGGTAAACTCACAAATTACGTACACCTGTTACTTACACATGTGGGCAGATATTCTCACTTAGGTTTAGGTACGTCACAACTCATTACTTATCATGCTAGTACAGTCGTACACATTATGTTGATACATCCATCTCATTTGATACATCTCCTCGTTCCTCATCTTGTAATCATTGTCACTCACAAAACACATGCAATCTCCTTCATACTCTATCTGCTATCCTTCATTATAGTTCGTTATTAGCACCACCTGGTAGAGTGTTCCGCTTGTATACACACACACTGCACGTGTACATGTAGTAAAGATCCTAGCAACTGTTCTTTAGGGCTGAGTGCTACGTTTTCTTTATTCCATTACCACCTTTAATAGGTTCCGTCCCTGTCCCCCTCCTTTTGATGCCGGGGTTCCGTCCCTGTCCCCCTCCTTTTGATGCCGGGGTTCCGTCCCTGTCCCCCTCCTTTTGATGCCGGGGTTCCGTCCCTGTCCCCCTCCTTTTGATGCCGGGGGTTCCGTCCCTGTCCCCCTCCTTTTGATGCCGGCATCACTGAGGTTTTACATGTACATACATGTATTGTGTTTCTTGTAAACATTGTTGTGCAAGCTCTGTTATTCTTTTTAGTTTTTACATGTCCATTGCAAGGGTACTGTCGTATTTTTTGATTACTTTTCATCTCCTTTCTCGGCCCAGTTAACCGAATCACCGACGTATCATTGGGTATTCGTGCTGCTCGCACTCATATGCATTGCACAGTGACACGCTCGGCTGCGTGTGTTTGCAAGGGCATGGACTACTGGTGGAAAGATCACACTCCACCCGCGAACAAACCCCGCCGCCGTATGTGTATAGCAAACAAACCCCGCCGTATGTGTATGTGTATGTGTAGGGGCTGGTCCCAAAAAAGCTCTTGAACACCCATCATATCACTAGATCAGGGAGCACACATTCAGTTGAGAAGAAGGTCACATCTTGTCCATTGTCACATGATCATAATAATTATTAGCAATGTCTTCGCCAGTTATCATAGCAATATCAACAGCAACCGTAGAAACTATAATTATCATGAAAAAAGAGAAAGAAGCTCACAACAGTCATGAAATGTTACATAATCCTGCGATAGTGGTGGGTTATGGGAAAGTACGGTAGTATTTGGGTCTAGTCAATGGGGGTAGATTTCTGTGTAGGACTGTGGACGAGAACGGTCTGTGGAACATTAGCAACTGTAGGATATACGACGTCATGTGTACAATACTGTTCCGGTGGAATTAGAATTTGGACTAGCAAGGGCTTGAGAGGCAATTGGAGTAGCAAGGGCTCGAGAGGCAATTGGACTGGCGAGGGCTGGAAAGGCAATTGGACTGGCGAGGGCTGGAAAGGCAATCGGACTGGCGGGGGCTGGAGAGGTACTGACACATTCACGCTCGTCGTCCCAATGAGAGAAACAGAAATCAACGGACAGGGAGCGTGCATCGGCTAAGATCACACGCACACGGGTGACAGTGACAAAGCGCTCCGGGCAGTATTGCCAGGACATGGATCGTCAACTGTGCGCATCTAAAAGTTTCGTTCGGCGAACCAGCCACACAGGGGCACCAGTGCTGGGATAATTAGCGGACATTCGGGGAATACTGTGCAATCACTGCTAATACAACTAAGCTGCACTTGTGCATGGCACCAGGCAGTCTTGGCCAGCCAAGGCCTATGTATAAAACACACACTGTGAACTGGTGGTGGCAGCATACCATCACTCACACCTTTGTTGGCACATCATTGCCAAGACTCCTGTCACATCATGCAAGAAGAGGCCAGGCATATAATCCAAAGCTCAATAGCCATGCCCGGAAGTAGCGGATGATATTGATCAAGGTCGGGTGGAGCTCTTTGCAACTGAATGTATAACTGAATGTTTCCGTTCTCCACCGGGAAATCTGTACACAAGGGTTGCGAGATGGGGCGTTCAGTCAAACACAATCCGAGAAGACATGAGCGAACTCAGGTTTCCCATGAACTGCGGCGAGTCGTCCCGTCCAGCACTGGCTGACACAGCAACGTCATCAGCAATGGACGTCGCCGTCGCATCATCGACACCTGCAGGCATGCTTGCAACGTGCTCCGGTGACACCATCAAGTCCTCGTCCTCCGCAGACGACGGAGACGGCCGTAAGAGGCTGCCCACGAACAGCGCACCGCCAAAGCCCTCCGGTGCCTGCTCCTGGTCCTGATGCTGGTATCTGCCCATAGAGGGTAGGTTCTTGGTGGGGCTGACTAGGCTGGTCGACGCAGAGCGGGGTGGCGGGCTAACAGAGCTTCGGGACAATGAGCGGGTCTGCTCGAAGCGCTTCAGCACCTCGTACGAGGACGTTCTCCGAGGTGGTGCCGGTGGCTGTGCAGAAAGCACCAAAAAGAGCAAAGTAAATTATCGTGTCCGCTTCTGATGAATCCAGTGGCAGATGCTGCGGCTACGGTGAGGCCCAGGCGCGTGCACCGTATGAGTTTTTTGGTGTCTGGAAACCACCTTTTTTCGGGCAATCTTACCAAAAGAAAAGCGTGTAGTACTGGATTGGTTATCGATCCTGCAAACGTATCGATCGACGGGCAGTTTACAGTACAGTGACTATGTCCTTATTTCGAAGTGAGAGAGAGAGAGTTGCTTTGCATGCAGTTCGAAATACATTATTCTCTTTTTCTTCAGTGGAGAGTAGCCACGGAGGGATCGATTTCTAGCTCTGGTTCGCTCCTGGATTGGCGATGACGTTCAAGAAATCCGTTTTGTCTCGAAATTTGAGTCAAGCACGCGCGATGCAAGTCAGTTCAAGGATATGATTGACAATATCTCCTTCCAAACCGTTGACTCAAATCAAGATCGCCACAGCCTTTCGTTCTCGCTCATGTGCGCAGCAGAGACGTTCGTCAAAAACGTTGTCGACTGGAAGACATAAAAATGTGCGTCCATGATCCACTTGCGCTGCTTCAGAACGAAGCGCTGCTCCGGCCGCGACTCAAGGACGCGGGGCTTCGCTTTTCTTCCGCGAGCTTCCATCGAAGCAAGGTCCATAACTCTCTATTGAAATCATGTGGAACATTGCCAATACATGCTGAAAACTTCGTCATAAGAACAGAAAGAAAGATACGTCGAATGTAAGCAGTGTTTTGATGAAACAAACAAGCCTGGAGTGGACTAGTGAAGTACCATAGTCTGATAGACATAGTGTTATAGACTGTAGTGTAGCCCGGGCAGCTAGGCCTATCAAACCTTTACGTGTTCAATAATTATGACAAACATGTATATGAGTACATTGATTTTTGCACCCTCTTTGCAAATGCTTTTTGAAGTGCTGGTATGTAAAAGGTAACCCGTTTTATCCTGCTATCGATTATACATGTACCAACATTTCCATGTAACCGGCATCGTCCCCTCCCTCCATTCCTCTTTATTCTTATTTCTGTCCTTTCTACCCCTGTACCTGGTTCCCTCTCAGACGCGTTTGTGCCGGCATGATCTGATGATAGCAGTCGGACGAACCCCGCATCTCATCAGCACCAGTGTTCATTGGTGCCCTGCACCCCTGATCTTGAGTCCCCCCCCCCTCCCTCCTCCCTAGCCGGCTGCCCTCGCCGTTATCTCCGACGGGATGTTTGGGGGATGCGCATGTGCACAAAATTCATACATAATTATACAATGGGGCCCCAGAAAAATTTTTCCAACTCTAGAAACCCCCTTTCAAGACTCGGTGCACGCCACTGAGGCCTGGGGGGGAAAGTAACGTTATTACAACCGCTGGCATGGGTGCCGAAAACCCCACTGGCCGCATCAATGTGTACCCCTTCTGTTTTCTGCACCAAGACAGCATCAATGTACCTCTTCTGTTTTCTGCACCAAGACTGCATCAATGCACCCTACTGTAGGCTGCATGCACACCACAGGGTGACTATGCACTGCCAGAACACACGCATCATCTGCTGCCATGGGCCTGCAGAGACAGTCACATGCATCTAGACCCCGTGAAGAATGGTCCTAATGCGCCCACAATAGAGGATATGTCAAATAACGTGCAACTAGACTTGAGAGGGCATCGCACACAAGTTGCATACAAATTATACTACAATGTGTACACGGTAGGCCCTGAGCTGTGCAGGAACACTAGTCACAGGCACCCGTACAACTTTGAACTTTGTATGCAACTACTCTGCAATGCCCTCCCAAGTCTAGTTGCGCGTTATTTGGCATATCATCTATTACAATTATTGAATTACAATGTACCCGGTACTAGATGCAGGCTTTCCGGGTGTCACTTGAGCACAAAAAGTAAAGTTCGCACGTTCGAGCTACCACCGGATTACATTAATTTTTTGGGTTAAGAAACACAGCCAGCTTAGGAAGTTTCGCTTGTGCCAGGCCACCGCCATACCTGATTACTGTAATTTCACAAATTTTCGGTGTACTTTTATTTTCGGTACTTTCGGTGCGTCTGTTTCATACCTAAAATTTCAATACACCGAACAAACACTAACACACATAATCCAATAGGGAACTGCTTCTCTGTACCGAAAATTTCTGTTCACCGAACCTAGCCTGTTGCCCTCATACCGAAAATATTGAGCACCGAAAATTTCTGAAATTAGAGTATACCAGGTGGTCATGGCAAAACAGAGGAGGAGTCACTGTACACTTATGGAACACAATGTCATGTACAGTTCAAGCAGATGAAATCGCCCTGCGAGCTGCGAAAACCTAATTTTGGCCAAATTTAAGCTCAAACCCTCTCTACATTTACGAGTATTAAAATGTGATAACTTCGGGTTAGGGACCATTGCAACTCCATACGCCTGGCCATGTCAAACCGTCCCAATATTGTAACATCATGATGTTCCAACTCCCATCCTTCACCAAGCTCAAGTGTGAACAGGAAGAGTTGCATGGGTTCTGCAACGAGAGATATGCAATAGCTTGGTTGGCCATGCACGAGCACCAAGAGATCAGGGTGTCAGTTTGGGGAAAAAACTTCAAAAAAGGTATTGTAGTGCTGGTCATACCATCACAACAACAACAGACCTCGTACTTACCAGGAGACTTCCAGAGGACGGGGAAGTCATGACGGGAAGTTCACGTCTGACCACCTGCTCCTCTCTTACGATAGAGTCTTTTCGCTCAGGACTGGCAGGCTTGGCAGCGGATTGCACCGTCGTGGCCTTCATGTCTCGTCTGTCTTGAGTCGACGACTGCAAGGGCGATTGCTCTCGGCTACCGCCGGCACGATCTGCCGTGCTCTCCGCCGTGCTTGGCATGGGCTTGCCAAGAAGGGAGCTGACGAATGGCGAGAGAGGCTTGACATCGCCGAGCGGCGACGGCGTGTCCCTGAAGATGTCCGACTCCAGCGACATCTGGCGGTTGCCGGGACAGCCGAAGGCGCCCGCGTTGTCATGACAGCCGCGTCCGCCGTCGTAGTCATCGCTGCCGTCGCCCGGCGTTGAGCGAGAATTCACCGGTACTGGCGGCGGACTGCCGGACACACGACGCTTTGTTGCAGCGGCACGACTATCCGTCATCGCTGACACTCCTTCATTGTCCAATCGGTTCATCAACAATCCTACGAGCGGTTCGGTTAGATTCATATCGCCCGGTTGTGGTGTGGAGGTATCCGACTCGGCTTCAGGCACCGGAGAAGGAGGTGCTGGCATGTCCGGGGGCATCTCGTTCTCACTGCCGGCAGCTTGCGAGTCGGTGTCGACTGGCTCCTCCTGCTCGGGTATCGTGCTCGTTATCAGAGTGGCAATGTACTCTTGCGGCGCGTCTTGCTCAGCATCTCTGCTTTGCGGTTCCAGGTCGTCAGGGCTGTCGGTTGATGCCACCGTGTACGGCTTGGCTGGTGCCTGTGCAGCTTCGTCGTCCGGCGAAACGAACTGGTAGGACAGGTCTGGAAATCGGAGCACTCGGTTCAGCAGGGGCTGCACGGCACATTGGCAAAAAGCAGCAGTAATCACACATGCACACACACGGGCACACACACACACGGGCACATGCCAGGTTAGACACACCGTCTGGAGTTCTCTCATGTTCCCTGGAGTAGGATGGGGTCAGTAGCATGGACACTAGCTTCTAGTGACATGCTGCTAACAAAGGTTTGTTCATTAGGAAAAGTAGACACAAGCGCACATGCAAGCAAACACATGGACATACGGGACACGTGCTCACAGACACACACACACACACACACACACACACACACACACACACACACACACACACACACACACACACACACACATAACTATATGCGCAGGGATTTTCTTGGAAAGTGAGTTCCCAAACAGCACCACGTACATACCTCCAAATCGGGCTCAACGTGTCCAGACGAAACCATGGAGACATGCTGCACACGAAATCACAAATATCCACAGCTGGTCCATGCACATTGTTTTCTACCACAGCAAGCAATGTATCACACTCAGAGGTGTCACACACGGTGCAACCAGCATGACCATGCCCGTACCACTTTTCGTCCACAAGGGTCCGCCCAGCTGACCAGAGCACCTGTAGAGCGTTAAAACATGCCCTGTTGGCCGAAAAATCCTATTTTTTATGGGGGGGGGGGGGGGGGACACCCCGGACCCTGTCCCCCCGGATCACATGAGTTGCATGGAGTGGCAGTGATTTGCCATTCCACACACACACACACCCAATACTGCATGCATGCAAGACTGGCTGATAATCTGTAGCATAGCAGCGTCGTGTATCACTGCTGATCACCACGGCATAAAGACAAATCACGCCAGTCGTACACACACACACACCTTGCTCATGCAGCGGATGATACGACTCCGAATCCAAGCCAGTCTCTGCTGGCTTCTCATCAGCGCCTGCGCAGTGCTGAGAAACTTGTCGATGTTGTTTTGCCTGACAGCAGAAAAGTGAGGGAGCACAGAAAAGGTATAAATTTGAAAATATTTGCAAGTACAAGTAGGCGAAGTTCACCTCCAGGTCTGTACAGAACACACATGCTCTCATCTTCTTGCTTTCAGGCAACTCCTCACAGGCGAAGCGCATCGTGGACATGATAACGAACAGGGCACCATCACTGCTGTTCATTTCACCAAAACAATATGTTTCATTTAAAATCCACTGTCGGAAAACTTCTGCTTCTGAGCTGGAAAAAGCTAGTCCATTCTGATCAATTATGGCCTTACACCCACTATGCCTGCCAAACAAAGACAAATAGACAAATGAGCTGATAGGTGCTGAAGACGCCTATTATCCACCCAGCGAGGGGATGAAACGACATGATATATTTCCATCACCTTCCCCATGCAATTTCAAATTTGGACTTCACGGAGAATTTTCAAAGTGTTAGGACATTTGAGGCCACATGCCACGTACTGCTCTTTTCTCTCCGAAACTCAACACTTGCAAGCCAGATATGAAAGAAAGAAAAAATCATCAGTCACACCACCGGGACTCGAACCAGGGACCTTGCTATTCGCGAGCAATGCTCTAACCAACTGAGCTACAGTATGACTCTTATCCACAGTGATGGTAAATCTATCCTTCTTCGATCAATCAATATCTGGCTTGCATCATACTGGCAACTCACACCAATCAAGAGGGCCCTCGGCCATTCGCTTGATATCATGGGGAGCACATCAAACTATGTCCACTGCGAGCAAACAACAAATTGCAATTTCAAATTTGGACTTCACGGAGAATTTTCAAAGTGTTAGGACATTTGAGGCCACATGCCACGTACTGCTCCTTTCTCTCCGAAACTCAACACTTGCAAGCCAGATATGAAAGAAAGAAAAAATCATCAGTCACACCACCGGGACTCGAACCAGGCAGTGGCGGATCCAGGACTTGGCCGAAGAGGGGGCCCAAGGTATCCGCCCCCCCCCCCCAAAAAACAAAACAAAAAATACAACAACAACAAAGTCCTGAAGTTGTGAAGAGCTGTTGTATTTTAGGGTCCGGCGGATTCTGCCGGCAGAAAAATTGGCAGAATTCTGTACTTTTTCTGGTAAGTTTCATGGATGTTTGGTATGTGGATAAAAAATGGAGCAGAATTCGAGGAATTGCCCGCCATAGGGTTTGTATGGTTCTGCCAATTTCACTGCTTTTCGAGCAGAATATGCCACCTTTTCGAGCAGAATCCGCCGGTCCCTAGTTTTTTTCCATTCTCACGACATTTTCAAACTGCACTGGAACATTTCCACTCGACAGCGGCCGCGACGGACCTTTCGACGGCTCTCCAACGCGAGCTCTCTTATCTACCGGTCCACTGAAGAACGACCTGATGTCAGACCCTTTCCTCTTCATCTCATATCTGAAGGTAACCCGTTGGCTACAAGCGAAATAGAGAGCTAGAGAGCGTTTACTTGTAGTTTCTGACAAGTGAAAAAGAAAAAAAGGAAGGACGAATTCGACAGCACCGTGCACCATACAGGACTTCAGCCCAACGCGATCGCTGCACTATGTACCAGGCCCTGCATTTTTGGCACGTTTTTCACATGTTTGAAGTGCGGCCGTGTCCTCAGGTCGCAGTGCGTACAGTAGTTGTACACCGGTACACAGCACGTTGACTAGTACAGACTCAGTGCGTGACACCATGTACCGGAGTGACCGGACACGTATAAAAGTACCCAGCACGCGTGACCCACTTGACACGCCAAGTCATTTCGAGCGCTCATTCTACAGTCTACTGTAATCCTAGACCAAGGTCGAAATTTTCAAAGGGGGGGCCCAGGCCCCCTGGGCCCCCCCCTGGATCCGCCACTGCCAGGGACCTTGCTATTCGCGAGCAATGCTCTAACCAACTGAGCTACAGTATGACTCTTATCCACAGTGATGGTAAATCTATCCTTCTTCGATCAATCAATATCTGGCTTGCATCATACTGGCAACTCACACCAATCAAGAGGGCCCTCGGCCATTCGCTTGATATCATGGGGAGCACATCAAACTATGTCCACTGCGAGCAAACAACAAATTGCAATTTCAAATTTGGACTTCACGGAGAATTTTCAAAGTGTTAGGACATTTGAGGCCACATGCCACGTACTGCTCTTTTCTCTCCGAAACTCAACACTTGCAAGCCAGATATGAAAGAAAGAAAAAATCATCAGTCACACCACCGGGACTCGAACCAGGGACCTTGCTATTCGCGAGCAATGCTCTAACCAACTGAGCTACAGTATGACTCTTATCCACAGTGATGGTAAATCTATCCTTCTTCGATCAATCAATATCTGGCTTGCATCATACTGGCAACTCACACCAATCAAGAGGGCCCTCGGCCATTCGCTTGATATCATGGGGAGCACATCAAACTATGTCCACTGCGAGCAAACAACAAATTGCAATTTCAAATTTGGACTTCACGGAGAATTTTCAAAGTGTTAGGACATTTGAGGCCACATACCACGTACTGCTATTTTCTCTCCGAAACTCAACACTTGCAAGCCAGATATGAAAGAAAGAAAAAATCATCAGTCACACCACCGGGACTCGAACCAGGGACCTTGCTATTCGCGAGCAATGCTCTAACCAACTGAGCTACAGTATGACTCTTATCCACAGTGATGGTAAATCTATCCTTCTTCGATCAATCAATATCTGGCTTGCATCATACTGGCAACTCACACCAATCAAGAGGGCCCTCGGCCATTCGCTTAATATCATGGGGAGCACATCAAACTATGTCCACTGCGAGCAAACAACAAATTGCAATTTCAAATTTGGACTTCACGGAGAATTTTCAAAGTGTTAGGACATTTGAGGCCACATGCCACGTACTGCTCTTTTCTCTCCGAAACTCAACACTTGCGAGCCAGATATGAGTTGCCAGTATGATGCAAGCCAGATATTGATTGATCGAAGAAGGATAGATTTACCATCACTGTGGATAAGAGTCATACTGTAGCTCAGTTGGTTAGAGCATTGCTCGCGAATAGCAAGGTCCCTGGTTCGAGTCCCGGTGGTGTGACTGATGATTTTTTCTTTCTTTCATATCTGGCTTGCAAGTGTTGAGTTTCGGAGAGAAAAGAGCAGTACGTGGCATGTGGCCTCAAATGTCCTAACACCTTCCCCATGCACCTGCAATATTGCACCTCCACTTCCACTCATTACGAAGTGTGGCCGGGTCGTCCTTCATGGTGCGAGCATCAACAATGCGTCACCTTCATACCATCATGGCGGCTTTGTCAGCAGCAAGGCTCCAAAGCAGCAACACTGCCGCCGCTGCTGCTGCTGGCGCTGGTACAGTGCATGCGTGTGCCGAACTCTCACCTGTAGAGCTGTGTGAGATGTGTAAGACTGCCCTCAGTCTGTTCTTCCAGCGAGATCTGCTGCTCTATCAAGCTGATCGCGAGCTGGATATCCTGCAGCATGGCGCATGCATCGACACACACACACACACACACACGTGCGCACACACACACACACACACACCGACACACACACACACATACACACACACACACACACACACCGACACACACACACACATACACACACACACACACACACACACACACACACACCGACACACACAAGAACGCAGAAAAGAACACTTCAGCACTGTTCTCCTAGTATAGTTCTACCAAGTGGAAGACTACAATATGTCGCCAGTGCAGAGTACAACATACCGCATTCTACCATTTCATCGTGTGATTGTTATCACTGTCACCTTCAGTTCATCGTGTGATTGTTATCACTGTCACCTTCAGACATACCGATATACTTGTGACACGTTAGGGGTTGTCGCACAAGGTTTTTGTCGTCCCTGAAACGAACATCCTTCATTTCGTACTCGGACCCCTCCCCTCCCTATTAAACGAACGCAGCTTGCTCACCTGGACGACCAAAATCGCATGCATGTACATGGCATATAATCAGTGTCAGTCGACATACCTGCTGATCAAGTGACTTCATGACAGTGTCAAACGACTCATCACTGCACCGCAGGAGCAGAACTGCACCGCTGTTCGTACTCGTCTTCAATGGCGAACTGTCAGCGGAGTCATCTGTGTACAAGCACCAGCACACACACACACACACACACACACACACACACACACACACACACACACACACACACACACCACACACACACACACACACACACACACACACACACACACACAACCACACACAACCACATGACGCCAATCCGGTCAAGGCCTTGAGGTGTTCGGAAGGACAAACTATGAACTAACTTCCACAATCAAGAACATTGGTAATGGGAACATTCTCTCACTCTTCACACTCCACATGGAAGTAGAATACCACTGACAAAAAGAGTAACTCGGAGGATACGTAAACTTGTGTGTGTGTGTGTGGGGGGGGGGGGGGGATTCACTGGCCAGAAAAAGCCACTTCAATCAGCTGTGTGATGTAGATCAGGCTAACGTCAGAGGCAGTCAATTCATCAGGCCTGCAAGCTGTTGAATAATGTATTCCCAGCACACATTGCTATGGCTTACATAGCTTGTTCACTATCATCGCTTCAGTGATGGGCACGTGGAAGTGTGGAAATAATGGAAGCAAGTGTGTGCACACGTGTGTATGTGTGTGTGTGTGTGTGTGTGTGTGTATGTGTGTGTGAGAGAGAGAGATATAGATAGATAGATAGATAGAGAGAGAGAGAGAGAGAGAGAGAGAGAGAGAGAGAACGAGAGCAAGAGCGAGAGAGAGAGAGAGAGAGAGAGAGAGAGAGAGAGAGAGAGAGAGAGAGAGAGAGAGAGAGAGAGAGAGAGAGAGAGAGAGAGAGAGAAGAGAGAGAGTGAGTGAGAGAGAGAGGCAGAGAGGCAGAGACACATAATGACATTCCAGCTGACCTTCCTGGTTGCTCTGCTCGTCATCCATTAGCTCCTTGAGCGTGGCAATTTCGCTAAGGATTACTGGCACAATGTGGTAGGAGTCTAGGTGATCCGTGCCATCGTATGGATTTCGATTCTCTACAACACACCAGCACACAAACCAAACATATAGAAGCAAACAAGATTAGAAATGATAAGAAGGCAGGGAAGTGAACTGACGGTAGCAAGAAGGAACCACGGGCGTCGGCTTCGAATCACGCTCGATCCTTCTTTTGCAGCATTGGCGCCTAACAATGGCTCGAACCCACGATCCATCGTTCCCCCCGCGAGAGAAGGTACGGGGTAAGGAGACATTCTAGAAAGTTGTTATACTACGCAACGGCACCAGGTGCTGGATTTTTTTTTTTCAATTTTTCCACACATAACATGGGATTCAAACTCGCACTATTGCCGTGAATGCATCCCCTCAATACACTCTTTGCATACATATACATTCTACCAAGTTGCTCCACGATACGATCGCATCGTTGAAAGCCCTATTTTAAATGCTAGTTCGTGGCCAACTTTCTATTACGGTACGAGACATGTTCGGGATAGTGCGCCAGGCATGGCATGTCACGTGCTGACGGCCCTACGATGATCCCATACAGACTAATGCCACGGCTCAACCATTGGCTTTTTAAATTCGAAATACACTGCACGACTAACAACTAGTTTCACTTACGGTGAAACACCAGAAACGTTACTGTATACCACCCTGGATAGAACATACCGGTACCGTAGGATATAAAGTACCATTTTTATGGAATATTCATAAGTCTGAGAGAAGGAAAGGAGGGAAAGTCGGAAGGAAAAATACAGTCAGCACCGGGTATTTTTGAGGAGCTTGCATACTGCTATCAGTCAGTTGCCCTTGGACTTGTCGTCGCCTGTAAAGTATGGAGTACATTGATGTTTTACCCCCCCCCCCCCCCCCCCCCCGCTCTTTGAGGTGTTATACTTGTAAGGAATGTTCACTGTAGCTATGTAGTCTTGGTGCACAGACAGTTGTTACCATCGTACTGTAGAACCTACAACGCTGCCACCTAGCAATCACAGGGCTGGCACAGTACCATGACTGCATGAGCATGAACCGTAGCAGTGCATGGGAAGAGGAGGTAGCATTTCTGTGGCCACATCTGACTCAGGGACAGTGACTGGACAGTGACTAGACTGGACACAGTGACCAGACAAGTCTAGTGCAGCAGTCTGTGCTGCGTGCAAGGCTGATTGAATGATTGCCATTGTCACCACTGACCAGTAACACCCATCAGTGTTCTTACAAAGTACAATGTACGGTAAAAGTCCGCAAATAAGTACCTGCTCGGAATAAATACCCCCTTCATTCTTTTGACCCCGTCTGTTGAAGACGGTACGGTGCGCACATGCAGCATATAGCGTGACTGTACATCTACATGAAAAATGACTTCTCCACTACACACAAGTCACACAAGTCAGGTCCGAAAGTTAGTGTGTGCCCGAAAGTCAGTACCCGCCCGAAAGTTAGTACGGGTGTGGCCACGAAATTCGAAAGTAAATACGTACTTATTTACGTACTTATTTACGGACTTTTACGGTGACATGTTACAGCTGTAGTTACACCTTGAGTGAGCTGTACAGGGAAGTATTGTTCAATGAATGATGACAATCACAAAACACTCAATGAGTGAACCGTAAAACTGAGTTTGTACATGCCGCTAGTAGATGGCAAGACCACGAAGAAAGGCCTTCTTAAGTTAGTTTCCGGCATTCACTCGCATCCAACACAAATTATTGTGAAAAAATGGTATCCAGGAGAAATCGTCAGGGGTTGTCCCAGATTTCCGCATGGAGATAATATCAGGCGTCTCGCTTCAAGTGATGACGATTTCGCGATCATGCAAAAAATTGTCATGCACGCAGGTTGTGGTGAAGCCAGGTCGAACGAAAGACCCACGCTCTTTCATTCATTCATTCTTTCACCAATTTTAATACGAGGCGAATGTTCGCTTATGTGGTTGCTATCGGGCTACCCAGCGCGCCGCTAGCGCGCTTTCACAATGCTTCACTTTGCATTCACAGATATTGTGATTCAATCAAAGACTGACTTCAACGAACTAACTTTACTTCAAAGTTCGTTACGCGTGTACATTTTTGTACTACTAGTATTTCATCAGAGAGCTCGTCGAGTACACATTCCATGTAGGAAAACAGAGCAGGACGTGTTTTGATGTGTGCATTGTTTACCACAACAGACACAGTCTTTTCACAGACCTGCTGATCGGAAATCCATGCTCCTCCGATCTTCCGTGAGCCAGTCGGCAGTCTAGTCTAGTCGAACTCCGCTCGGGCTGACTTCCGCTGGTCACACAGACACGTACACGGCGCTAGCGGCCGCCAACACTGCCAAAAATATAACGCTACGGAACGCGATCGAGCAGGCTGCCAAACTGGTCCGATGCCGATTATCCAGTTTAGAGCAACGACGTCAGGTTAGGTGAATACAATTCAACCACCAGTCACAGTGCTAAAAGATACGATTATGAGACTCGTGAAGACGATCAGAACGATACAAGCCCCTTCCGAATGCGCAGCTTCCGCAACACTGCTCCCTGTCGGCGAAAGTGATTGCCTCTCCGCTTTTACGTTTGGCCCTGGGTCCGCGTATACTTCTCTATTAGTAGTGACCACTGGTGACCACCATCGAGCCTCTCGGGGTTCTGACACGCGCGACAGAGCTAAAGCTAATGACGCTAGGTCTGCACTGAGTGAAGTGTCACTCGGTGTCCAGGTCCAGGTACAGTGAGTAGCTGAATCGCTCAAGTACTAGTCTACAGTAGTACTTTCCTCTTCATTTAGTACATCATGTACAGCATGCAGTGGTATGGGAGCAACAAATAAAATTCCAGACTTCGAGTGCTCGAGTGGCTCATCACTTCAAGGTGGCATGGAGGCTGGCCTAAACGCGAACGCTGGATTCCAATCGAAGGCAAAGTAGTTATCGCACGCGACGATTATGTACCACCGTATCATAAACCTCCAGGCAATACACTTCGCTAGCAATAATGATAAACAAGTGACAGAACAAATTACTTTTGAAGGCTGGCATTACACTTTCTGCTTGCCAAAGTAGCTTTGCTTAGCTAACAACAGGAACATTGCTCATTGCATTTCACCGAACAATAATGAACAGGAGCGTGACATTAGTTGGGCGTGAAGTAAGTTAGTTGCAGACTGAATGAAGGCAATCTACCGCGCAGTCAAACGTCCAGCCTCTGCATGCCGGCGATGCCACTCACCCCGTTCCTCAACGGCAAGATCATCATCGTCGCCTGGGCTCTGCATGGGCTCCTGCTTGCCTTCTACTTCTAGGTTCTGCCTAGTTTCCTATGCAAGAACAAAACATTACAGCATGGCATGCACGGGGGACAAAGTAACAGTTGATTAATAGTTACACAACTGCTGCACCCGGGCACGAGAGGAATTAGAGCGGAAGTAGTGACGATGGCAAACGACGTTCAGACTGGTATGCATTATTGGAGTTGAAACACACACACACACACTGGGACAAATTTCTATCGGCGTACACCGGCGGGAAACACAAGTAAGTTAGTTAGTTGCTCAACAACACTGCGCTGCTTACCATTTTGTGCTCGAAACCGTCAGACAAGGCGACGTCGGCAGCGTTCCAAATACAACAAGCTGGGTACAGCCTACAGTACTACAGTACACGCGACCCAGTAACTCCAAATGTACTGCTACTAGTACTACTACTACTACTAGCAACACTAGTCCAACTCCAAGGACAAATGCTCGCGTCCACCCTGGCTCTAGGCTCTACTCTAGTAGTACTAGTAGAGCCAGAGCCCTATAAAACGATCTAGACTGAGCAGCGTTGCTGCAAACACACGCCAATATGGACCATGTGGACTGGGACACAAGACGCCACTGCACTGTGCACTTGGTTGTGATTTCACTGAGTTCTGCCTTCTTGTTGACAATAGGCTTGTACTTTGTAGGTACTACAGGTACTAAGGTAGGGTAGAGTAAAAAAAGACTGCTTGGATGGAGCCACAGTATTATCAGGCTATGTAATACCTCTGTTTGGACACGACGTAGAATATTGTGGTGACTTGAAGATTTGTGTCGTAGTATTCGCACCTGCACTGCACCTGACGTCTTTTCTTTACTTGGTCGTGGTCTACCATGCATGGTCTACCCCATGCACGCCAACACTACAAAGTACTAGCACTGAACAGGTCAGTCCACACATACCATGCATACTGCGTCGGTCTATGCAGCGCAAATGATTCTGTCAGTGCGGAAGACGTATTACACTCACAGCGAATTTGCCTTCGATTGACCCACATGACATGTAACCATGGTCGACAGACGACAGCCCTAGCCCGCTGTTACTGTTATCGTTGGTCGCTGGCGCACACACATCGCATTCCTGCACAGGTCCGCCGAGCATGCAGTCACGTCAGAATGCACACCACGCGGATCTACACGGCCATTCTCGATCAAGCAGCACGCCACCGGCAATGAACGTTCGAACACAGTCGAGTTGCGCGGATGGATCAGAAGTCATGGCCACTGCCACTGGTACCGCTATAGCGCTACAATGGCTATTACTGTATTGCCTTTCATCGTGTTTCTAGCACGCAGCTCAGTAACACTCATGGCAGATCCACATAATCATTGCCATTGGATCGATGATCGCTTGTGATTGTGAGAACAATGAATGTGTAGAATCAGCAGTACAGTCATGCAGACATCTACTGCTCTGCTGAAAAAGAAGCTTTTATCGTGGTGCAAAGCATGGCGCATGGCGAGACTCGGACTCCTGCCTGAGTCCTGGACCGGATACGGCTCAATCATTGAATCAATGTATGGCAGCATGTACAATGATTATGTAGATCTACAACGCATAACGAGGGGTTACGTGTAACACTGACAGTGAGCCCGTGAAACTGAAAGCGACGTCCAGCTTCGTTTTCATGGTGTTCGTGACTGCATGCCGCCGGCGGTCCATGCAGGCAGAGGCAGATAATGCAAGTATGTATGACCGGGCATCATGTCTACATGATCGTTTTGTTGCTGTCAGCGCTTGCTTCCAACCATGCACAGAACTAGAAAGAAAGGGCGATAAGCACAAGGAACAAAACCAGAATGATTTCTGCTGGGAACGAAGGGCAAACAAGGAGCTAGCTGGCATAGATCTACAATGTCATGTTTTACTTCAATAACACTGCACCATCAGGAATGGGAAAACGGGAGCACATAAAAAGGACAATAGAGAACAGTGGGAAGGTGGGTGGTGCTACACTGACTGGGTAGCCTTGTTGGTGAGTCTGGAGGCACTCCACCTGACCATTGGTCTCAGCATCAGCATGCCACAAGAGCACCAGAAAAAAGGGAACACATAGAAAAAGAAAACATACAACTATTTGTACTAAATAATTTAATTGCAGGCTAGCACTACTACAGCACCTCTCTACTCTCTACTCTCGTTGGTTTCTTCAAACTGCAGTGTTCGTTCACTATGACTGTACAGTGCTGGCAACTGAAATCCGACCCCCTGAGCGGTGCGCTCACATCGCAAAAAGACCCAACAAAACCATGATACCACGGGATGGTAAAACTACGAAAAAGAGACCGCCAGAATGTGAACCCACAGCTCAGGCAGGGGGTCGGATTTCAGTTGCCGGCACTGTACAGACTGTCATGTCAGTGTATGTTCACTGGCAGTGCAGTCTGAGTCGACAGGCGCTAGGCTAGTACATGACTGTACTACAATCATGTAGCTGGCTGGCTAGATGTATTTGTGCAGGCGTTGTGGCCGGATCGATTCCTGAAAAAAAAGAAAAGAAAAAAGTAGCTAGCTAGCTGTAGTTACGGCAGGCACACACCACCACTGACCCAGTGACTCGACTGTGACAGGTATTTCACGCACGTGGTTGCAGTCAAATAACCCAGCGGAGTACAGACAGTGACTACGTAGTGTGTAGTACTACTATTAGTACAGTGGTCCCTCTATAATCCGGCACCATTTGTGCCACGGAAATCTGCTGGATTAGGGAGGGTGCTGGATTAACAAATCTGATGTACTGCTGCAATGTGCATGAAGAGGACATTTGGCTACTGAAAATTGTGCTGGTTTATCGAGGGTGCTGGATTATAAAGTGCCGGATTAGAGAGGGACGACTGTAATACATGTAATAATTGTATGATGTACTCATGTACATGTAGTAACTAAACAGTCACTTCGTGTGAAGTCCGCAACGCCTGTCAAAATGAAACGCCAAGAGCCATTCTTTACTTCTGTTCTGTCACATTCCACAAGCCACTGCTCGAGACGCAGATCAAGACAAGTAGGCTCTCAGCTCGCGTGCATGTCGCACAGACAGTCAGTGCACGCACAGTTCCGTGAGACTGAGAGATGAAAGATGGGACGGCCCGGGAGACTACAATTGTGTAGAGTGTACCATCAATGTCACTGACGACATGGCTGGACAGTTCCTGTCAATACGTTTCTCTCTGTGACAGTCTACTCGTGGGACTGTCCGAAGTGGACAAAACTCAAAAGGTCAACCAGCTGCTTCCCTCCACAGGCTAGGCTGGGCAGATCATCATCTAGAGATCAGCAAGCTCAGCCCTACATTATGATGATTACAAAGGCTACAAGTACAACGTTACCAGTCCTGGAGATGTCCTAGATAGGACATCACGGAACCCAGCATGCCCCAGCATACATACTATGCTGTTCCCATAGTAATCGTGACACGTGACTCAAAACTTTGTGTCGCGGCCGAGGAAGATGAACATGTCTCACTCAAAACAAACGCAACGAAGGCCTTTCGTCTCAAAAGTAATTATTAGTTGTCGTTCTCCTGGCGGCTTGCCTCAAGCGAGTCGAGATTCGTATCTTGCCTCTTGCCTTCACGAATTTTATTTTCCTCGATGTGGAGTACGCCTGGACAAAGGAACTGGCAAGCGAATCGTTTTGGTCGCATTGAAAATTGCAAGTGCACAAGAGGGTTGGCGAAGCACTTTCAGCAGAGCAGTAGCTGCTGCTGCGATAAAGTTTTTACTTTCGCCACTGGTTTCAGGCAGCAGAAGGATCTGGCTGAAAGCGATGGCGATACGTCCATGACCACCACGTCCTGGGTTGATATCCAAGAAAGACCGTCCAAGGTCCAGTTTTAGCCAAGAGCTGTCGTATCCAAGAAATCAAAAACGCCAACAGCAAGCTTTGGCCAAATAATATCTTCCAGGCAGTGATTTACGGGCCTAGCGCCTGCTGCCTCGTCTTCCTCCTTTGCATGGCCAGGTTTGGGGCGAAATGAACGCACGGGGCGTGAAGAAACATTCCAAAGGCAAAACATTCAAAATTAGAACCAATCGTTTCCGAAGAAGCGCCGCGTGGCTACGAGAAACCCCACATGAAATCCCCAAACGAAAACGGCCATTCGGTCGGGTATTCGATGGCGAATCGAATATACACTACCTCAATCCCCGCCGATGTCTGATATTCTCCGCCTGTTCCCTCAAACTTGACCAATTCGGAAAGAAATCCATCGCCATTACGATCGTGCATCCTCCACATACATTCAGAAATGCTCACGCAGCACTTCTTTTCATCGCGTGTGCGCGACCGACGCTTCCATGACAACTCTGGGACAGGTAACCAATCAGACTCATTCAGAGTGCGATGTCCTAGATAGGACATCTCCCCGACGTGGTTACTTAGACCAGCGTTTTGGCCAAGTCAAGTGGTTGTGGGCTTGCCTGCGAATCACAAGGTCCCGAGTTCGAGACCCGCGCTGGGATCCATGGGAGCAGGGAGCGTGTACTGTGCTAGCAAATGCGGTGATGCACGCGTGAACCACTGTACATGCAGTGAACTGCGCCGACGCCCACGGTCAACTGGGTACTCACTACTCGGAGTGAGGGTAACATGGATGCAGTAACGAGGTTAGCCCCCTTGTCGGGCATTGGTTGTGAGCAGGGAGTCGTAAAAGCCCGGGAGAGGACACGGGATGCGCGCACGCGGACGATGTTTGCCTCGGCCAGAAAGTGAAGCACGCTAGGCCGGCGCGGCCGGATCTGCTCGATCCACGGCGCTGTGCTCGTCTTCAGGGCAGGGAGTCCTAAAATACCAATATTTTACGACTCATTGTTGACACCATAATCCGAAACTGGTGGTTGGTTGGTTGGTTGGTTTTTATTTCACTTCGCACATTCAAACGGGATGACGACCCAATAAAATGACGGCGAAGGCTTAGCCTAGAAGTGGCTATGGAAGAACATAGTAAAAGCTATGGAAGCACATAGTAAGAGAATAGGATACTAATAACTGCGGGTAAACGGGGGGAGAGAGAGAATACGATGTATCTGTGATACTACGTGCGGGTTACTGAACTGCACGGGGAGGGAGAGCAGAGCAATCAGCAGCAACTCGAACTACTCCCTACAGGCGTATGGTACACATGCATGCTTAAACTCAGGTAGCCGGGTAATTGTGCGGACCTCACCAGGGAGAGCGTTCCACAGCAGAGCACCAGCAACAGAAAATCTCCGCTGACCGCGGCGGGTACGGTTTGCCTGGCTTAGTAGGCCATTTGACTGCTGATGGCGGGTAGGGGTGCCTTGTGCCGGGGTCAGAAGCTGGGCGAGCACAGGGCTGGTGCGGGCGTTGATGCACCGCCAGATGGTGATCAATATTTTCTGCCTGTAGAGCTCGCTGACACGGTACAGGGAGTGAGCAGTGAGCAGCGGCTGCATGGCTGTCCGGGGCGGGTTGCCATCGATACAGCGGATGGCTCTGTTTTGCGTGGTTTGCAGTCGTTTCAGTTGACCCTCTCGCATTGCGGCTGAAAAACAGCAGGAGCCATAAAGCAGGTCGGGCATTATGACCGCCTTCACATACACCTGACGAGAGCGTCTTGATAGGCTTCGGCGTGCCCGCCACAAGGCGCCAATTTTCTTGGCAACCTTGGTGACCACATAGTTTACATGGGTGTCCCAATCTAGGCGATTGTCAAGGTGAACGCCGAGGTAGCGCGCAGAAGACGCTGAGGGGAGGAGACAGTCGCCGCTTTTGACTGTTACTTCCTGTACATGCTGCTGGGGAGAGATAGTCAGAACCTGGCTCTTGGTGGCGTTCAAGATAAGGCCTCGGGACTTCAGCCAACCGGCCAGAGCAGTTGCCGCTGTGGTGAGGGTTCTGGACGCTTCCGCCGCTGAGGCCTGGGAGTCGTACAGGGCTATGTCGTCTGCAAATTGTACACTTGGCACAGGCGAGGAAACCAAAGGGACATCGCGTGTGTATATACTGAAGAGGACAGGGCCGAGAACAGAGCCTTGGGGCACTCCGCAGGTGCAAGCCAGAGCAGGGCTGGTTGAAGGCGAGATGAGGATCTGCTGCTTGCGGCCGGACAAGTAGTCGACGAACCAACTAAGGGCTTTTCCAGAAATTCCAACCGCAAGGAGGTCTTGAATTAACTTGTCGTGGTGCACTTTATCAAAAGCCTTCGACATGTCTAATAGGCACAGCCCTGTGGTCTTGCCACTGTCTCTCGCCTTCTGCAGATTATCAGTCAGCACACAGAGGGCGTCTTCCGTGGAACATTTCTTGCGGAAGGCAAATTGTGTTTCGGGTAATGCCTGGGTCAAGTCCAAATGACGAACTAACTGGTGTTGCACTACCCTCTCCAGCAACTTGGACACTATTGGGAGAAGGGATACAGGCCTATAGTTGGTGGGGACTGATGGGTCACCGGCCTTGTACAGTGGCACGACAGACGCCAATTTAAATGCGGATGGAATGGTTCCAGTCCTCAGCGAGGTGCAGAACAGCACAGCAAGAGAATATGAAAGCAAGTCAGCACACTGCTGTAGCAGAGAGCCCGGTATGCCGTCACTACCTGTGGCTTTCCGCGCATCCAACTTCTCAAGGAGACGTCGGACGTCAGCAGGAGTCACAGGATCAAGTTCGGTCAAGGAGACGGGTCCAGCGGGACCGTGCGGGGTACAGAGTTGTTCAGGACGGTTGGGATCGGTGACAATGGAGTGGAACGTGTCGGCCACCTCGCTGATGCTACAACTAGGATCTTGGCGGCGACGTGAACGCCCAGTGACTGCATTTAGAATGGCCCAAGACTTCCTAGGGTTGGCCACATTTTCTTCGCACTGACGGGAGAAGTACTCGTTTCGCTTGCGCCGATACGCGTTCCGAGCAGTGCTACGTGCTTGTTTAAACTCTGCATACAGTGTGCCGTTTGTCCTATCCTTCCGCCAACGGCTGTGCAGCCGCCGTTTACGCTGTTCGAGCTGGTGCAGCTCTCTGTCAGACCAGGGAGGTATCGCCCTCCGGGAAGGCTTAGAGTTGTGCAGCGGGGCATGCTTGTCCAAAACGTACAGGAACTTAGTGTGCCACTCTTTCCACATGTGATTTACATCATTGTGATCCGAAAAATCATGTAGAGAAGCCTCAAGGATATCTTGCCGAAAAGAGTTAATGTCAACGCCACGTATATTCCTGGTCAGCCGCGACGTCGTGGATGACGCGGGTGGAACGTCAACGGCAAGCTGAATAAAGGCTTCCACAGCGCTGTGGTCACTAATATCAGTGGGCACAACCGTTGCTAGGGACACTAGCGCCGGGTTGGTCAATATGAGATCGATCATCGTGCCTTCAGGGCACTGTGGCGAAGGAAGCCATGATAAACAGTAAACATGATTGTGTGTCTGTCTGTCAGACTCAGTACACATGGTACAGGGGGTGGGGAGTTGAGTGTGTGTGTGGGGGGGGGGGGCGTGTGTATGTGCACATGTGCTTGTACTTTTGTGTGTGTTTGTACAGTGTTTGTGTGTGTGCGTGCGTGCGTGCGTGCGCATTTTTGTGCACAATTCCGTCATGAAGTACAAATGATAGGTTTACCTTTTGTACACTCGCCAAGACTTCGGTTAGATTCACTGAGAACCTTTCTAGCCAACCTGGAAGCTGAGCCTTCCGTTTCCTAAACGGCTAAAGTCACCGCATACTCAGTATACGAGTAGAAAAGTGTTGAAATTATCAAGATTTATAAATAACGACCTGCAACCATGTACAATGTAGATAGATAGGGAACACATATTGATTGTTTTTAAAAGAATCCAGGCAATATCATGAATCATGGAACGAGTGCGTAATAATGCTCTATGTTGCGTTTTGACGATGCTGAAGGAAGGGAGCCGTTGCGATTCACTCACAACACACGCACAGAAGTCCACTCGACTGCAATTTCTGCCACAAATTGAACTCCACGAGTACGAGGAAGCTCAGCGGATCTCCACAAGAACTTTCGCCCATCAACTGCAATGGAATATGGGCTGTATGATACGACCAGCGGCTAACACGGGAAGTGGCGTCATTTTCCACAAATCTCGTTTCATTCACAACCATTTGACTGCAATTCAGTGCAATTTCTGCCACAAATTCAACTCCACGAGTACGAGGAAGCTCAGCGGGTCTCAACACGAACGTTCGCCCATCACCAGCAATGGAATATGGGCTGTATGATACGACCAGCGGCTAACACGGGAAGTGGCGTCATTTTCCACAAATCTCGTTTCATTCACAACCATTTGACTGCAATTCAGTGCAATTTCTGCCACAAATTCAACTCCACGAGTACGAGGAAGCTCAGCGGATCTCAACACGAACGTTCACCCATCACCTGCAATGGAATATGGGCTGTATGATACGACCAGCGGCTAACACGGGAAATGGCGTCATTTTCCACAAATCTCATTTTGTTCACCCCAACTTAATAAAATTGAAGTACTGGGATTTATCTTGCATTTTCATATCGCCTCAGAATAAATTAACTTCGATAAACTGAGAGAGAATGAGTGAGGCAGCTGGAAGAATTGAGGATGAAAATAGAGATCAGAAGACTCGACGGAGCAATCGTCTCCGTGCTCTAAGAGAAATCGGAGAATGTCCCAATTAGTATTTCAAGAAGACATCACAATTTTCGAAAATAATAATTTCCTTGCCTCGCAACACCGTTCCCTGGCAGCGTTCCCCGGCAGCGCGAGGCAAAGATGTTTTCTGGGAATGTGTGCCGTGTCCTCTCCCGGGCTTTTACGACTCCCTGGTTGTGAGACTTACCACCTCACCCTCGCCGTTAGGCGCTGCATCTGCCACCCTGGTATCACAGGCATGGTATTGGTAGTGGCCTGGCACATGCGAAACTTCCTAAGCTGGTTGTACTTTCTCAACGCAACTCATTATTGTATAGCCGGTGGTAACGCGAACGTGCAAACTTTACTTACTTACAACGTTACTTACATTTACAAGACAAAGCTACAGGCATGCACTTCTGAAGTACCGTAGTTCTGTCCCAAGCCAGCAAGCATGCGCTAGCTGTTGTGGCGCTTTTACATTTCACTGCCGCATGCGATGACCCACTCTTTAGAGTCGAGGTGTTGGCTCTTCCATAACTAAAAAGTACAAGTACTGTAACTTCGATTCAGTTCGAAGCATTAGCGTTGACTCAAGGCGTTGGTGCACTAAAATGCACTGCATGTATTACAAACCAATGCTCCCCGCTGCCCGGGGGGTCAAGATCAACTGCATGAATTATGTACAATACGTTATGTGATTGCGGTGAAGATGGCGACACGCGCCCAGGACAAGAACTGTACCACTGTCCAGGGAGTAGTAACTACACGTAGACTCGTCTACTACTCCCTGGACTGTACAATCATTGAATGATTATGTAGATCTACTACAGTTACTTAGAGCGCGAGCTCCGGTGTGGGGAGCAAACCCTTTCTTACAGTTACTTATAGACAAAATCACAAAGTCAGTAATTAGTTTCAGGTCACTCCCACCACCTAACGCCCACAGACATTCGTCAATGGTCATCCGGTGGCATTGGTGTATGCCATGGTCTGACGCTGACAGCTGAAGAAGACAGTGAAGCACTGCAGCCAGTGCAGGGTTGTCCAGGGTCGGTGTGATCAGACCTTGGCCATGCAACTTTGCAAGCTAGCTACCAACGTTCAGAAAAGCTAAAATAATACTTCGAAGTACATGCAGTCAACTGGGAACTTGTGGCCAGGCACAAGGGTTTATTTTTTTTTTATTTTTTTTTATTTTTTTTTATGCAATAACATGTTATTTATAAAGACAGGACAAGTGAATACCGTACTGGCAATATATGTTGCCGCAGTAAGGCCATGAAGCGTTACATTGGCACATGTTTGCCGCACGCAGGGCGTTACATGCAAAGTCGCAAAGGAGCCGTTACACAGGTTTCTATATTGCCGCAGTCCTTTTTTTGCTATTGCCGCATCACTTTTTTGCTATTGCCGCATCATTTTTTTGCTTTTGCCGCATCATTTTTTCTTGTGCAGTGCAAACTGCAATGAAAAGATCGCCGCACCCCGCCGGACGCGCGTTACGAACTCAACGAAAATGTGTCGCACTAGCCTGGTCGCGCGTTACGCCGCACCCCCTGCGTTACGCGTTACGCGGCAACATATATTGCCAGTACGGTAATTAGTCAGTCCATTGTTCATGATGATCTCCGACGGTTACGTCGGCAAGCGAGCCTCCGCCACTGCCAAAGCAGCGTGGGCTCCGCAGGAGGGTGCAAATTTCAAACCAAAATTTAAACGCCTACAACCGCGAATGCACATGATACAGGATTTCAGAAGGCTGAAGGAAATCCTGCATCTAACAAATGCCATAACATGAGAGTAATGCTCACCCCTCTTCTCCGCCAACAGATGAGCAATTCGTTTGTACAGTGCTGTTGATGCTGGACCCATTCCGCCAGGCACTGGCTGACATGACCGCCGGAACAAAGGAGGCACATGGATGCAGCTAATGGGGTCGTTCTCGGCACTTGTGCCAGTGGTTGTGAGACTTATCCACTCACCCCCACCGTTAGGTGCTGCATCTGCCGCTAGGGTTTATCGGGTGTTAGCGGCCGTCGTGAGTTCCCTTCGGGAACGGACACGATAATTTACTTTTACTTTACATGTGTAGTTGCGTTCCTCCTGTTCTCACATTTTGTTGAGCTTGAATAAAGCTTAGGGTATTGTGTCACTCAATCCAACACGCATATTGACTATACCAATCACCCGGACATTATTACACGGTTCTGTCTCTGCTCAACATTCAATCCAACAAAGGAGTAAGCCGGTACATCCCACACCACAACCCGCTGATCTGATAAGACCTCTACCACAAAAGATTAAATTGAGTGCCGTATTCTGAGGTAATGTCACATTACTATAAAAGCCATGCATGGATGGTTACTAGTAAAATACTAGTACAATGTATTCCTTCAGGCTTCTATACGAGACACTACAGTCAGTACATGTACTGAGTATGTCCTTGTCAAGAGAGGGGCACTGGCTGACATGGAGTGCGCTGGTAAACCTCCGGGGTGATGCACTGATGGCCCACACAATCGGAATATTTGCACGTCATGATTGGAAGCTGTGGCCTTAGTAAAAAAAAAAAAATAGATAAATCCTATTTATAAACGATGGCCCCTGGGCCTGGCCAACCAAATTATCGGTGGTTGGTTTTTGGTCACCAGGTGTACATGTACATGAGAAATATGACATACATGATGACGTACAGGGAGAGTATGCGTAAATTTTATGGCACCCTGGATCAAGCTACATGTACATTATACTTGACACAATATCTTTATTCAAGCTCAACAAAATGTGAGAACAGGAAGGAAACACAGGAAGGCCACACGCAACACAGTCAACGGGAAAAGTCAATACATGTACATGCAGTCCATTGTAGCTTAGGACAGCAGAACCTGCTTCAAAAGAAAGAAAGCTAGCCACATGAGGGTATAAGAGAGCTGATCAAGTGCAACCAAAGTACTAAGTAGAAAACAAGATAGGATAGATGACACTGGTAGCTTGGACGACTGACTGTGTTCTCAGCCACGCCAAATAGGCCGAACACAAACCAAGCAATAAGTAAGCAAAATGACAAACATCTGACAGCAGGAGGTACATGTAGATACTGCTGTAGTAGACCAGGAATCTTGAACATACTAATACCAAGAGTCAATAACCCCGTTAACCCCCAGAGTGTGCAATGCGCGATAGGGTCTTGTCACCACTCGTTTTCAACATTACGTCATTTTCATGTAGCGAATATGTCGCGGCCTGCACGCGCAGCTACATGAAAATGACGTAATGTTGAAAACGAGTCGTGACAGAGATTTGTGTGACATTGCACACTCTGTGGGTTATGGACTCTTGCTAATACTGTGTTATACGTTATTTAGGTGAGCTGAAATTGTGGCGTCAAACACCTAACAGTTTTCACGTGTAGCTTGGAATTACAAGTACTTCCTCAAAGTAGGTAACAAGTACCTCCTGTCACGTAGTCTAAATTTAAAACTTAAAAGTGCCTGGTTTCTCAACCGAAATTAGAGTTACACCAAGAAAAACTTTGTTCTACAGTTTTGCTATTCTCACTCACAATTTCTCAGATTAGCAAATTAATTCACAGCATGCCCCAGTGTTACCTGATATGATCCTATAAAGGATGTTCACATGCCACCACCATGATTGTGTGCTTTGCCCTGACTGCCTGCCTGGCAAAGCAGTGCCTGTGACCCATGATGTCGCTGCGGGCTGGAATGACATCATCGCGTATCACCACTGCACTGCGTGCGCTCGGCAAAGCACTGCAGTGCCTGTGACCACGATGTCGCTGCTGGCGGGAATGACATCATCGCGTATCACCACTGTGTGCGCTCGGCGGCAAAGCACTGCAGTGACTGTGACCATAACGTCACTGTTGGCTGGAACAACATCAACACGCATGTACTAGTAACCATCATGTGTCCTGTGCACTGCCAATGAGTGCCTGTGACCATGATGTCATTGTTGATAGGAATGACATCACCGCAGGGCTGAGTGCCAAACACGTGCTTGTGATGCAAATCAATGACGTTACAGACCATACTACTGCGAAGAGGATGTATTCAAGCAATCGCTTCTACACCCTCCCGCGCATCGGCAGCTGGGAACGGTACTTCTTGTGGTGCGCATCCATACGCTCGGCACGGGCACCGCGACAGATGACGCACTTGTAGGTGCTCTGTTCCTTGGATAGCGTCGAGTACAGTGCATCGCTGATGTTGTCGCAGGCTGTGTGTATGGGTGCAATACGACACAAGAACGCAAATAAAAAATTAAAAAAATTAAAAAATGCACGGGTTCGCGTACAGGGCGGGTCAAGAACCACCTTTCCGCTTCCGTGGAACGCCATCACCCCATGATGAGGTGTCGTATGCGGCTCCTAAACGGTGGGGGAGGATAGATCAAATCAGGCTTATGTACTACAGTCGACCTACCCTTATAACGATAACCTCTATAACGATATTAGTATCATATTACCCTTATAACAATATTTTTCTGCAAAACCAAATCACTCCATTGACTGCATACAATGCCTTACCTCTATAACAATATTGCTATAACGATATTACCCCTATAACGATACAAAATGGGCTGACCAATCGACATTTTCCATTTTCTAACAATATCTAGCAGGGAATATGTAGAGCCCACTATCCCGGGAGGGCAAGCTTCACTTGATAAGTCGCTGGGACAGGACGAAATGCAATGGGGCACCAGTGGGCACCTTGCAGTTGCTGTGCACAGAATGTGCATGTATGTCATGTTTTATGCTTTGAAGAGTGTAAAAAATGAATGAAATCCATGCATTATGACGTATGTGTATGAAATGAACCAGTTACCCCTATAACAATATTACCCTTATTACAATATGTCTTGGTGTTACGCAAATATCATTATAAGGGCAGGTCGACTGTAATTATATTCACCGGGGTGTAGGTACCCGCGCACAAAGCTATTTTCAGAGTTAGTATTGCCAGCACCACAATCTGGTGGTATGGAGGTTCCAGTGCGGCCACATCACCCAATTTTTCAGACATTTTCCGAAACCCGATCTCAAGAAAACCCTTTCCTGGTTTCGATAGAAACCCAAAGATTGCTCTGTGTGTGTGTGTGGGGGGGGGGGGGGGGGGGGATAGGAGCAAACACTATACCAGGGACACATGGTTTGACCCTATTCAGATATGGCTAAATTGCGAAGCAGACAACACTAACAGCATAACGGACCACATGACTTTATTGCAGGCTAGGTCAAGCAGCCCCGTGACATCACTGCCGGATTTCTGAGCTGCCCAGATATCCAGCAACCCCAAGTGACAGGCTCCGAGCATGCAGAGCTTGGGATGAGTGGACCTGACTTGAATAGCCCAGTAGACCAGGCTTTCATTTGGTGAACAGCCAGTAGATGAGTCCATGGTCAGGCAGCTCACACTTTCACATGGAGCACAAACTGAGAATGAAGAGCTGGAACGCAAAATCCGCTAATTCCATTTCATCACTTTCCTGATAATGGCCAAGAAGATTTCATTTTTAATAATTTATGTATGTTTTGTGTCTAAATTAAATCCATATTTGGGATCTAGTTTTGAAATGGTTCTATTCAGAGTTTGAATGTGAAATTTTGCCTGGTGCTGCCCTTGACACTGAGCTGAAAATCTGATTTTCTTAAGGTTGGCTTAGCGGGTTTTGCATCTCAACTCTTCAGATACAGCCTCATGAAGATAGCAGTGATAGGAATTCTAGCCGAGGGGCTGCCGTGCCAGTGTTGTGCTGCAGTCATGGGCTGAGTCGTGGACTGAGTAGGATTGGCCACTACTGCAACACTAGCACCAGTGCTAGTTGAATTCTTTGCTCTCTTTGCACTCATATCATCATTGGTTTGTGCGTTCAACAAAACACCTTTCAGCACCAGCACGTGTGTGATAGTTACTACATGCAGTGGTACGCTCTACTGACCTGTGTGAATCCATCGGTCACAGTCATCACAACACACCATTGGCTGGTCGGTTTCGTCATTGTGATACACCAGCAGACACACCGGGCAGAAGTGGCCTTTCTGAAACAGCCTGCACAGCAATGGCGGCCAAGCAAAAAAGCACAAACACAAGCACGTCATGCCTAATTGTAAAACCGTGGAAAGAGACGCACACAATCAGCAAATGTTCTGAATGTATAATTTATGCCATGATGGAATCTTTCACGACTGCTGTCGCTGACACTTTTGTGTTGTGGGTATAAAAAACCAGTACTGATCCAGAGTTACTCATTGCTATTTTCTGATGATCGCTTAGTGCGTGAAACTCAGAGCTAAAACACTTTCTCTGTCCTCTTACTATTGTTCGAATGTGTACGAACAGATTGTCTCTTATCAAGGACACAACTACATACATACATACACACACATGCGCGTGCACACACACATGCGCGTGCACACACACATGCGCGTGCACACACACACACCTACACACACACACACGCGCGCACACACACGCACACACACACACACACACACACACACACACACACAGACACACACACACACGCACACACACACACACACACACGCACACAGACACACAGACACACACGCACACACACACACACACCTACACGCACACGCACACACACACACACACACACACACAGAGGGAGAAGCACGAACCTCGAACAAAATGAACACAGCGTTGTGACATATTTGGGCTCGCTGCCATCTCTTGGTATGGTGAACTGAGAAAGATGAACAACAGAACACCAAAAATCAGCACAAACAAAAACGGATCCCCCCCCCCCCCCCCGGATGGTACACTATTGTCCAACATGCTCACAATAGGCCGCCACCAACGATACCTAAGTCAAGAAGCTTTGACACAGCTACTTCAAGGCACAATGAAAATCACTCGGGAATCGAATGGATAGAATAACACCCAAGTTGTACATGCCATGGCCAGGCTTGTCACCGGTACTTTCTGAGCAATGTTTGTGCATGCACAGCCACTGTGTTACTGACCTGGTGAGTACAGGGATTGCCACGGCGGAAATCCTTTTCGTGCTTCTGGCAAGATGAGCAGGAACTGCAGCTCTTGCACATCCACTGGCCTGCATACACACACATACACGCGCACACACGTACACACACACACGTACACACACACACACACACACGTACTGTACTTGTACTTGTTGCTCACTGCCAAAACTGGTCACGTGAGTCCCCCCGGGAGAGGGGAGAGAGACTCAAAAGGAATCTTAGAAAGATGACTCAATTGGTTATTGAACCGCCCAACGGCCGACACCCCCTGAAATCCCCAAAACTCTGGGTGGACTTGAAAATGATCCCACTTATGGGCTCACCACACCTCAGTAAGTGGGTGAGGACAAGGTGCAGAAAAAGGATTGACGGCATCAGGTATCCGTCCCGGGATCCAACTGCAGTTACCCCTGCCCCCAGTGAAGGTAATATTTGCTACTAGTGTGAGTGGCTAAATCAGAGTAGATCTGATAAAAGCTTCACTAGCACCATTGATTACACAAGAGTTAATCTAGCCATAAGCAGTCCATGGTTAACAGGTATGTATACTTCAAATAGAAAGTATATGAACCCTGGAACCAACAAAGGTGGCAGGTACAACATTACACCTTCAAGCAGCCGAGCCTGTTGGCAACAGACCCAACACAATCAGGCATAAGTGTACCTACCAGCCGAACTAGCTGACACACACGTATACACACACACACACACACAGACACACACACACACAGACACACACACACACACAGGCACACAAAGAACATATTTGCATGCTGTGATCGCAACTAGTAACTCCAATTTATCACAGCCGGCATCATTTCCACAAACCAAAGACACTTCAAAAGTCTTGCCACGCATGTGCACACATTATACTATAAAACAACGAAACGGTGAAGTCAGACTGTACACTGCTGGATTGTGCATAGCTCCGTCCACAGGAATACCTGAAACGAACACAGTGCTTCAGTGTATACACGAAAGTCGCATCACAGGCATAAAGGCGACAGGAGGGCAAACCAAAGCCACGTTACAGTACAATCATGTACATGTATACACCAGCACAAGCACACGCAAACACGCATATGTACACACAAGAGCACACGCACATACACACATACGTACACCCACACTCACACACACACACACGCACGTACACATACACACACGCAGACTTACCTGTAGGAATATCTTGAAGGCCAACGCAGAACGTGTGGTAGCCGCGATCGCAGTCGTCACAAAACATCATCTTCTCCTGAGTATCAAGAACAAACATACGACTCAAGTTTGAGATGGAAATTTCTCACACAAGGATAGCTATAGCCTGAGGATTCGGTCGAAGATGTGTGTAGGCTCTATTGTTGTTTGTTGTTGTTATAATGTCAGTAAAACATAACTAAATATGGCGGTCAAGAGCGTGTGATGTTCAGAGTGAGTTGACCTCCATTTTACAGTCGACTCCATTTTACAAACTCGCATGTGACGAATTCTGTGAAGTGTATCCGCACAAAGGGCAGGCTTCTGTGCGCCCTGGTGCGTTTGCTAAACACACCGATAAATTCGAAAGTTACAACGAGCACTAGCAGTCGGGACTGACCTCATCTCCTGGATCACTGCATAGTGTGCACACCTTGCAGTCCATGCACTGCCAGGAGTACGAGCCGAGAATGCGCACCGTCTGCACCGACAACTCCAAGCAAGACGGGTGTCCTGGAGCGCAGGCAGAAATGCAGACAACAAGACACAATACTCAGTGTCTGCTCCAGAGCCGGGTCAGCGACCCGGTTGGGGGGGGGGGGGGGGGTACTTGGACCTGTTTGGAAAAAGGTCACTGCTGACCCGGTTGGGAATACATAATACATCAGGAATCCTAAAAATATTTACAACTCCATGATGCACATGCAGTAGCCGCACTCGAACGGACCCTGCTCTGACCCAGTTGCAAGGGTTATGCCAGGTACACGTGTACCCGATTGGCTTGAAATCCCAGAGAAGACAGTCTGACACTGAATACTGTGAATCATTTTCGGCACATGCCACGGAATCTGCCACATAAGAAATCCACCCAACTCGCAGTAAAGTAGCTGTAGTCATTGACTACCTGGGTCTACTTAGTTCCGTTCTTCATTCCCTCAAACGCGTGGATCTTTTTCCTTCAGTCCTGAACCCCGTCGACCAGTGCACACCGTACTATCATTTTGCTCGTGGCACAACAGTCATAAACCGCAGTCTTGATCGTGGTACAAAAGTCATAAACTGCAACTTGTGGCGTGTGATATCGCAGCCTGTGATTAAGTCATCGCTGGCCGCAGTGCAGCAGCTCGAAACTAAGAGCTCAGAGAGCTTGGCGGCACGGGAGTAGCCTACTGAATAATTCACAGTACCGATTGTCATTTGCTTCAGCTGCTTAGCAGCTGCACACATGCCACTACTCCTAGAGGATAACAATACGGATTTTTCATCAACCACAACACCATAACCGTGCTCTCCAGCCGACCCCGGCACGACGTTGCCACAGCACACCACCGCCAGCAAAACGACACAACCGCTGGTACTGAATTCCTTCATACAGCTGTCTAGGGTGTGGCGGTTGATGAAAAGTCTGTACAGGGCCGAATGCTGCTGCTTACTCTAATTTCAGAAATTTTAGGTGCTCAATATTTTCGGTATGGGGTCAAAAGGCCAGGTTAGGTGAACAGAAATTTTAGGTACAGAGCAGCAGTTCCCTATTGGATTATGTGCGTTAGTGTTTGTTCGGCGTATTGAAATTTTAGGTATGAAACAGACGTACCGAAAGTACCGAAAATACAAGTACACCGAGAATTTGTGAAATTACAGTACCCCTTGATCTGGTAACAATACAGTCGAGCTAAGCCTGATAACAGGAGCACAGAACTCCCCAGACAGTGGATCTCCACATGAACGCCATCACGACTTGTTTTCAGGATTACATCACTTTCCCTGATACAATGCACCTCGCTATACACCTCGCTATACAGTGCACGGTCAACTTGGCATCTCGGAACCATGCATAGACAGCTGGCTACACCATTTTTTAATATGATGACGTTCCGAAAGCAAGTCACGACAGCTACTCAGCGGCAGTTGCTCCACACTCTTGGGAGTTTGTGTACTCTTGCCGACAAACACATTGCCTGCCATACTCCTATCACCAGGCAGCAGCTACTGTCGTGGACATGGAAATCCGGTCGGAGGTCAAGCAGCCCAGGGCGCTGGCCATGCAGTCGTGAGTATGCATACGATCAACACGGACACTGCATACAACGTTCTGCATGCACTGAGGGCGCCGGCCCCGCGTTATTCGGCCGGATTTCCATGTCTACGACAGTAGTTGACACGCTATTTTGGCTTCCCACATGACTGGGTGTATGAGCCTGTTACATACCGATGTTGGGACATGTCGAGCAGCTGATCAGCGCCTCTGCCTCTCCCTTCCGATTCTCCTCGTGCCCGTGCAAACATAGGCTGCACAGCGTGTCGTGCTTGAGGCTGCGCTGCTGTGTCAAATGGGATTCAGAAGAGAGCCAAGGAAACAAACATAATAATTATTATTATTACAATATGGGTGCGACCTATACCTCCGAAGGCATGGTGCTTGCACAAGTTCAAACTTCACAAGGTGACCCTGCACTGGCAGCATTGCCTAGACCCATTGGTCGTGCAACTTGCTCATGAGAGCTATCAAACCTCGCTCTAGTCACTGTTGCGTGATGGAAAGCAGCTGGTCACTGCGATATTCAGACAAACCGAGCGTTCAGATTTCAATACTTGCTCACCTTCGCCTGGGTGTGAGATCGCTGGTGAGATCGAGAACTTGCCGGCTGATTTGTTGCTGGTGTCGCTGCTGCTGAAGACGAGCTGGCTAAACCAGTCTGTTTACAGTGAAAGGGAATTACAAGAAAAAATACAGTCAGCCTCGGGAATAATGACCTCAACCGGGCACGAGAAACGTGCTGATATTTGCGATTTTTTTAACTATTTGCGAAGTTGAGAAAGCGTATGGTGACTATGTTTGAATGTACTGTTGCTAACTGTTATTCGTGAGCTGTTGTTTAACATATAGGCGAGGTTGTTACTTGTCACTCACAAGGCTAACTGTACACTTGCAGGCAGGCTTACTGAGTGCCTAGCGGACAATTCAGATCACAGCGCTTGCGGCTCTCCGAAGGTAGCGGCAGAAACTTCCACAGCACAAGTCAATAGCAGTACTCGTACATGTACTCTTGTACAGTCAATAGCAGTACAGTCATGTAGTCCCCCCCCCCCCCCCCCCCCCCCCGTACAGCTATAAGCATACGGCAATGTACTCGTAAACTTCCAAAACAACCAGACCCTGTCCAGTGAGACCTTGCTCATCACCACACACATACCAACAAACCATTCAAACAAAATGCTCTGCTATCGCTTTTGACAATCCACTATGGTGCAGTGCAACCAAACACAAATTGCAGAAATCACCGAGCGAAATAATTAGATCACTGTGAAATTGGTCATTGGAATTTTGCAACGACGCTACAATGCTGACATGCTGGTTTAGTGTACATGTAATTGGACTCACCGATGACAAAGGAACAGCACTGTTCTCCCTGGAGAGTGCCCGAGAACTGGCTGCCATAGGAGGAGGCAGCGACGCTTGCGATGAAGAAGACGATGATGCACCGGCGCCAGCAGCAGCATCGCCTCGCGTAGGGTTACCCGGCGGAAGAACGGACTCCACGGGTGTGGGCGGTGGTACGACAGTCATCGTCTTCAGTGGCATACAGCGCAGCTGCTCCGGTGTGTACCTGTGGTGATGATGTCCACACATACAGGTGTGCTCAGCGAAATCAGACCCAAAATACAAAACTGGCTCCCGGACCAGTTCCGATTGCATGGCTGTACTTGTACATGTGTACGTCCAGCCGCATTCCTGCCACTTCCAGGGTGTCAAGGGCCGTGCAAGTTGAGGGCACCACATATGCACTTTGGGTCGGATTTCAACGAGGGCAAATGTACAACCAGAAGAAACCATCAGGTTGGTCATCGATTCTACTCCAGTTTCTTGCGAGCCCAGAACAAATCCTGCATGCAAATAAGTCCTCAGTCACCAAAGAGAGGAAAAAAGAAAAAGAAAAAAAAAGAAGCGCACCCCCGGTGGGATTCGAACCCACAACCTTTGAATGCCGTCAAGCAGCTAGCCCGATTAGAAGTCCAATGCGCTAATCCATTGCGCCACGGGGGCAGACACGAATCTCCTGATCTCTTAGCCCGTATCAAACATCGAAAATCGCACAGCTACAGTTGATACTACAAATTGTAGAGGTAACGGGTTCATTTTGGTCACCGTGCCTCGCTTGGGCTGCATCACACACAACAATTCCATGACCTCGTGCCACTTCACACGGCTACTTTACTATAGCAGTACATATGCTAGCAAAGTGTTTCAAAATGCTACTACATACATTTCCCATCACCTCCACTGTACACCTGGACTAACCAATACAGTGCAAGTACGAGCTCGTATAACACTGTTGGTGGACTAGCCAATACAGTGCAAGTACGAGCTCGTATAACACTGTTGGTCGCCGAAGAACTGGGGAGTCAGCCTCCTAGCCCAGACCGTTCTTATTTTCATGTCTTCCAGTCTATGCACTGTTGAGTCACCGTGTATACATTGGTATGCTGTGCTTGGTGAAATTCTAGGCTGGTCGTTCTTCGGCGCTCCATTCTTCAGCGCCCGACAGTACTTCTATCTAGCATCGTTCATCACTTTGTAAGCATCCAAATGTGCTTGTTCAAGTCAGTGTTGCTGCTATTGTAGTGATTTAGTAGTTCTAAATCTTTTTTCTCACGTTGTTGCTGCTGTTGTTGTTGTTGTTGTTGTTGTTGTTGTTGTTGTTGTTGTTGTTGTTGTTGCTGCTGCTGCTGCTGTTGCTGCTGCTGCTGCTGTTGTTGTTGTTGTTGTTGTTGTTGTTGTTGTTGTTGTTGTTGTTGTTGTTGTTGTTGTTGTTATTGCTGATGCTGCTGTTGTTGTTGTTGTTGCTGCTGCTGCTGCTGTTGTTGTTGTTGCTGTTGTTGTTGCTGCTGCTGCTGCTGTTGTTGTTGTTGTTGTTGCTGCTGCTGCTGCTGTTGTTGTTGTTGTTGTTGTTGTTGTTGTTGTTGTTGTTGTTGTTGTTGTTGTTGTTGTTGTTGTTGTTGTTGTAGTTGCTGTTGTTGTTGTTGTTGTAGTTTTTGTTGTTGTTGCTGCTGTTGCTGTTGTTGTTGTTGTTGTTGTTGTTGTCATCGTCGTCGTTTCAAAATATTTATTCTCGTGGTAGCCAGTAGCCAATAAGAGATATGTTGTTGTTGTTGTATTTAACTCGGGAACATAGCTGACTATTCAACTCACAGGGTGCCTGAGGAATTCTGCAAACACGGAGTTGAATTCACTCATATGTACACAAACGAGCAGGGTGTGTGTGGGGGGGGGGGGGGGGGGGATTGCTATCTCACTGTGCCTTCCGGATCAAGTCTGACCAGCTGCATCAGCTACTACACATTTGACCAGGGGCAGAAAGACGACGTGGCAAAAGCAAGAGTACACGAAAACCAGAGGGTGCAGCTGGAACGGATTGCTGCCAAGGTAAAGCGACTGGAAAACATAATTTCAGTGCGTACAATCCACTCCTGCTGCACAACTGCAACTTAGCTGCTGCATGCACTATGCCACTTCTTGCCCCTTATTCTTATCAACTTTGATGAAATCTAGGAATTCTGACGACAAGACAACCGAACATACAGAAGCTGCACACACTGAGGGTGTGTTTGGTTGGTACGATCTAGAACAGGATCGAACAGCTGGTGCACATGGAGCAGCCTCATGCCAACCAAAAGGTACTCCAGAAACAGAGCATATTTTTTGTGAAAATATGCCAAACTTGGTGCATTCTTCAAAATGTGTGTATGGGTCACCATGGTCACTGTGTACGGTATGACGAGTCCAACCCAAAAGCGTATGCACGTGATCATTTGGGACCAAAATCGATGTTCCCGCCAGGTTTCACTGTGAAAAAGTGAAACTGCTCGGTCTGCTCCGGCCTCGAGGCCGACCAAGAACAGGTGCAGTCCCAACCAAACGCGCTGTTCTGGTGAATCCTGTTCTAGTTCGTACCAACCGAACGCGCCCTGAGCGTCATGTATCAAAATCTAGCAAAACCAATTCCAGAAAAGATAAAAAAAGAAAAGAAAAGAAAAAAAGCGCACCCCCGGTGGGATTCGAACCCACAACCTTTGAATGCCGTCAAGCAGCTAGCCCGATTAGAAGTCCAATGCGCTAATCCATTGCGCCACGGGGGCGTCCACGAAATGAGTGCCATCAGGATGTGAACTTGCTTGATGGTTGTGCACACGTACCGCCCCGTAACATTTTTTTAATTTTTTTTATTTGGCCCGACAAACGAGTAGATTTTTTTAGTGACAGTCAATTTTTTCCTTCAGACTTTTCCCGTTTGTGTCTTTCCCTCAAACCAGTGAATATTTTATTTTTATTCTTATTTTACTTTTTTTCCCATTCGATGTTTGCCTTGGTGAGTCGACAACAAAAACTCACATCTGACTCCACGCGTTGCAGTTGTCTTGTTGTATGCACCCAGCCCCTTGATTTTACAGCCAGTGAAAGGACAATCGTATGGCAGAGAGCAACTAGGTTCGTTGGTGTGAGAGCACTTTAAGCGTGTTTTTGTGTGGAGCGTGCGTCCGCTCAAGACAAACGGAGTACAAGGTGGAATGCTGAGCAGAAAAAAAGAAAAAAAGAAAAAGCACCCCCGGTGGGATTCGAACCCACAACCTTTGAATGCCGTCAAGCAGCTAGCCCGATTAGAAGTCCAATGCGCTAATCCATTGCGCCACGGGGGCGTCCATGAAATGAGCGTCACGTCATCAGGATGTGAACTTGCTTGATGGTTGTGCACCGCCCTGTAACATGATTCTTTATTTTTTTTATTTGGCCCGACAAATGAGCAAGTAGATTTTTTTAGTGACAGTCATTTTTTCTTCAGACTTTTCCCGTTTGTGTCTTTCCCTCAAACCAGTGAATATTTTATTTTTATTCTTATTTTTAATACTAGGGAATTGGATAAACCCCATTTCGATGCTTGCCTTGGCGAGTCGACAACAAAAACTCACATCTGACTTCACGCGTTGCAGTTGTCTAGTTGTATGCAACCAGGTCATTTATAGGAAGCAAGAGAGTCTTCAAGTAGCACTAACTGACGGAAAGCGGACAAAATCTCTGGCAAATCCACGCTGTAACGTATCCCCACTGTATGTAGCTGCAGTAGTTGTGAACCGCATGGTTTGTGTTTTGGGCGTCAGATCATGGCAGAGTTTCGCATTCTAGTTGTTTGCAAATACAACAAGTACCGTAGAGTACCGCGAGAGCGCCCCACCTTGATTCTACAGCCAGGGAAAGGACAATCGTATGGAGCTCAACTGGAGGACAACGTGAAATGCTGAGCATCAAAAAATATATTAAAAAACGCACCCCCGGTGGGATTCGAACCCACAACCTTTGAATGCCGTCAAGCAGCTAGCCCGATTAGAAGTCCAATGCGCTAATCCATTGCGCCACGAGGGCGTCCACGAAATGAGCGTCATCAGAATATGAACTTGCTTGATGGTTGTGCCCCGCCCTGTAACATGATTTTTTTATTTTTTTTATTTGGCCCGACAAACGAGTAAGTAGATTTTTTTGTGACAGTCAATTTTTTTCTTCAGATTTTTCCCGTTTGTGTCTTTCCCTCAAACCAGTGAATATTTATTTTTATTCTTATTTTTAATACTAGGGAATTGGATAAACCCCATTTCGATGTTTGCCTTGGTGAGTCAACAACGAAAACTCACATCTGACTTCACGCGTTGCAGTTGTCTAGTTGTATGCAACCAGGTCATTTATAGGAAGCAAGAGAGTCTTCAAGTAGCACTAACTGACGGAAAGCGGACAAAATCTCTGGCAAATCCACGCTGTAACATATCCCCACTGTATGTACTTGCTGCAGTAGTTGTGAACCGCATGGTTTGTGTTTTGGGCGTCAGATCATGGCAGAGTTTCGTATTCTAGTTGTTTGCAAATACAACAAGTACCGTAAAGTACCGCGAGAGCGCCCCACCTTGATTCTACAGCCAGGGAAAGGGTATGGAGCTCAACTGGAGGACAACGTGAAATGCTGAGCATCAAAAAATATATAAAAAAACGCACCCCCGGTGGGATTCGAACCCACAACCTTTGAATGCCGTCAAGCAGCTAGCCCGATTAGAAGTCCAATGCGCTAATCCATTGCGCCACGGGGGCGTCCACGAAATGAGCGTCATCAGAATATGAACTTGCTTGATGGTTGTGCACCGCCCTGTAACATGATTTTTTTTATTTTTTTTATTTGGCCCGACAAACGAGTAAGTAGATTTTTTTGTGACAGTCATTTTTTCTTCAGATTTTTCCCGTTTGTGTCTTTCCCTCAAACCAGTGAATATTTTATTTTTATTCTTATTTTTAATACTAGGGAATTGGATAAACCCCATTTCGATGTTTGCCTTGGTGAGTCAACAACGAAAACTCACATCTGACTTCACGCGTTGCAGTTGTCTAGTTGTATGCAACCAGGTCATTTATAGGAAGCAAGAGAGTCTTCAAGTAGCACTAACTGACGGAAAGCGGACAAAATCTCTGGCAAATCCACGCTGTAACATATCCCCACTGTATGTACTTGCTGCAGTAGTTGTGAACCGCATGGTTTGTGTTTTGGGCGTCAGATCATGGCAGAGTTTCGTATTCTAGTTGTTTGCAAATACAACAAGTACCGTAAAGTACCCCGAGAGCGCCCCACCTTGATTCTACAGCCAGGGAAAGGGTATGGAGCTCAACTGGAGGACAACGTGAAATGCTGAGCATCAAAAAATATATTAAAAAAACGCACCCCCGGTGGGATTCGAACCCACAACCTTTGAATGCCGTCAAGCAGCTAGCCCGATTAGAAGTCCAATGCGCTAATCCATTGCGCCACGGGGGCGTCCACGAAATGAGCGTCATCAGAATATGAACTTGCTTGATGGTTGTGCACCGCCCTGTAACATGATTTTTTTTATTTTTTTTATTTGGCCCGACAAACGAGTAAGTAGATTTTTTTGTGACAGTCATTTTTTCTTCAGATTTTTCCCGTTTGTGTCTTTCCCTCAAACCAGTGAATATTTTATTTTTATTCTTATTTTTAATACTAGGGAATTGGATAAACCCCATTTCGATGTTTGCCTTGGTGAGTCAACAACGAAAACTCACATCTGACTTCACGCGTTGCAGTTGTCTAGTTGTATGCAACCAGGTCATTTATAGGAAGCAAGAGAGTCTTCAAGTAGCACTAACTGACGGAAAGCGGACAAAATCTCTGGCAAATCCACGCTGTAACATATCCCCACTGTATGTACTTGCTGCAGTAGTTGTGAACCGCATGGTTTGTGTTTTGGGCGTCAGATCATGGCAGAGTTTCGTATTCTAGTTGTTTGCAAATACAACAAGTACCGTTAGGCCTCGGTCACACTACGGCAAGTTTGAAGCTGGACGCAGCGTCAAGCCACAGCACTTGACGCAGACGCGGGGTCACACAGTGTTTTGTTTTGCAGCTCATGACTGCCGCGGCCTGACGCATTTGTCTACGTCACAAAATCACCAGGGAAACTCAATTACGACACGGATTCCCACGGAAACCGGCCTTTTGCTTATTATACCAAAAAAATTGTCGGACAAATTTTCAAATTTTTCATTGATTTTTTATTACAAGAAGACGAAAGGTCCACGTGTACGCGTGCACGATCGTTGTTTCTTTCCGAATTTGAAGCCATTTTCAGTTGTAGTGTCATGGATCAGGCAAGAAAAGTCCGCATCGCAGCTGTGTTTCTCATGACTTCGTCATGCTGGTTGTCCTTTTTGGGGCTCTTGACGACAACACAACACTCACAAGTCAACAGGCTCCAGTTGGCCGATGACCCACTCAAACAACTGGTCCTTTCTCGACATCATTTTCTTCTCAGAAAGCGCCTCGCTCTTCCGCCAGGTTCGGAGCAGAGCAGCCTCGGCCTCGTAGGTCCACGGACTCCTCTCGAAAAAAAAGAGGGAACAAAATAAACAAAACAAACCTTGAACTGACGAATGTCGAATGACTGCTCAACTCAAGCAACTGTCTTGAAACTAATTTTACTTGAAAGACACTGTTTTTCCGCAAAGCGTCACTCCCATCAGCGGCAACGCAGCCGATTTCCCCACGTCAGACGCAGCAGCGTCTGACGCCCAAACTTCCCGCGTTTGCGTCAGTTGCCATGGAAAAGCTCATGATTCTGACGCTGACGCAGCATTTTTCCCGTAGTGTGACCGAGGCCTAAAGTAACGCTGCGAGAGTGCCCCACCTTGATTTTACAGCCAGGGAAAGGACAATCGTATGGAGCTCGCCTCGCGTCCGCTCAAGGCAACTGGAGTACAACATGGAATGCTGAGCATAAAAAAAACAAAAAACGCACCCCCGGTGGGATTCGAACCCACAACCTTTGAATGCCGTCAAGCAGCTTGCCCGATTAGAAGTCCAATGCGCTAATCCATTGCGCCACGGGGGCGTCCACGAAATGAACGTCATCAGGATGTGAGATTAGGGAGGTTTCGCTCTACGGAATTTCTGGCGAAAATAACGTAGGAACTGCACGTAATTTTCATACGTAAAAATCAGAGCTGTTGAGTTTCGCTCTACGCGATTTCTCCACAACTGCTAAACATATGCATTGTTGCTTTGGAGACGCGCTGGCTGCATGCGCCTGCTAAACATATGCATTGTTGCTTTGGAGACGCGCTGGATGCATGCGCCCACGGCATGCATGCACCACGGACCGAAACCGCGTTTTCCATTTTTATTTTGCACATCGTGTACGGTGTGGGTACCTTGTGTTTCGCGCGTCTTGAACGCTGCCATGGATAAATCCGGAAAATATTTCAAAAAGTCCTACGGAGGACCCAACGTAGGAATGAGGTTTCCTACGGAAATCCGTAGCGAGATTTACGTTGCCCTCGCTCCCCGGCGCGTACAGCATACGGATTTTCATACGTAATTACGTAGAGCGAAACTTCTCTATTGTTCGATGGTCGTGCAACACGATTTTTTTATTTTTTCATTTGGCTAGCCTGGTCCTCAACCCATGCAATTGTGTTTTCAAATTTTAAAAAATTCGTTCTCAAATTGTTTGCCAGTGCGACGAACATATTGCGTTTGTCGTTGGCGTTGAAGCTCTGCGCTTGAGTTGTTGTGCTGGCGCTACTTGGTCAGGAGATGGGTGATGAACGCCAACGAAGGTCGCTCAGCAGGCCAAGAAAAAGCAAATTTCCTAGAGTTACGTCCAAGCCCATTTCAAGTCCTGAATTATTTGAGGGGAGTGAAAGCAAACACAAGCCGCAGTCTGATGAAGCTGGTGAGCGCGTAGAAAGAAGACCCTGCTCTTCGAGCTACTTTTTTATCCAGTGATGCCTCGTGTGACAATGCTGGAGATAAGTCTGAAGAGGATTGCGATGATATTCCATCAGGAAATCGAATTGTTCACAAGGAGAGCTTACAGCAATTGGTGACATCAGCGTGTGTATGTAGTAATCGTCAAGAGGGTAAGCTGACCATCAAAGAGAATTTCCGTCATGGCCTCGCCTCAACGATTAGTTTGCAGTGCAAATCGTGCGGCTCATCAACCAGTGCAGCCGTGGCAGAAAGACACCCACCTGCTAAATTGTACGATATAAACCGCCGCAGTGTGCTTGCAATACGCCTTGTTGGTAGTAGACGAGAAGGTCTGAACAGTATCTGTGGGATATTGGATATGCCGCCTCCTGTTAGCAAGTCCAATTCTGGGCACAGCGATGCACTACACACTGCTGTGGAAACTGTTGCTAGGGACAGCATGAAGAGTGCTGGACAGCGTCTTCTTGTTCGGCGAACAACAGAACAGCATTCCCACCCGGGGCATGTTGCAGTTAGCACCGATGGAATGTAGATGAAGCGCGGCTTCTCACCAATGTTTGGTGCGCAAACTGTTGTGTCCTATGAGACAGGAAAGGTTCTGGACGTGGATGTGCTATCAAAACACTGCAGTGGATGTGAAACTTGGAAGAACAGGTGGCAAGCAGGAAAGATTTCTAATGCTGAGTACGAACAATGGAAATGCTTTCGGCTGTGCTGGAAATGATGAGCTGCTCTAAGGGTTCACTTGACAGCTCTGTTCTTCTCAAGTTGGATGAAGAGAAGCAGTATCACAGGAGAAGGTCCAGTGAGGAGCAAAAGTCAGCCAGGAAGAGAAAAAGAGCTATTCGAAAGGGATTTGCTGACACGACACAGCAAGCAGAAGTAGTCACAAACATTGCTGGAGGGTTCTCAGAGTGCCAAAAGTTAGTTTTTTGGCCTCCCGACCAAACTTTGGTACACTTTATCTCCAGATTGGCTCATCACAGCCCAATAAACCTTATATGTAGATTGATCAGTGGAACATTTCACAGATGCTCAATATATTATAACGGGATAGTTTTTTTTGTTTGGTGGATGTTAGCTGCCTCAGTAGTAATAATCTTTTTCGACGGTGACGGGCGTCTTCACAGATGATGTTGACCGAGTGGTGCTATTTGAGTCCTATCTCCAAGTTGTTCTATTCAGCATTTGCTACTGTTGTAGACTGTCTCTTGTGATGCATTGCTATCACTTCAGCTGATATCATGTTGCTGCTAGCATGTACCAAACATCTGAGATGACGGCATTTTTTACTCTCCAGTGCAGTGAACATTTGGGATGAAGCGAAGTAAATGTTCAAGGTAGAACTTTTATTATAAAATAGTCTGTTTCAAAAAGATTTACAATCAGGTTTGGGTCATAAAAAGTATGAAGATAAGGGAAATTTGGACAACAAAGTACATAGAATGGCTTGTTAGGACACGGCAAATTGTTCTGTGAAGCTTTCGGAACAATTGGACCAACTGTTAAGGAGTTAGAATTTCGGCCAGGTTTCCGGCCTTTTCCCATGGTTTACAATTTGCCCAGGAAGCCAGTATCGATTTTTTATCAAAACCCACGATTTATCCTTTCCATTTTGGCCTTGTGGTTATGAATGCTGTCTGCTGACCATGAAGTTGTGAGTTCAAATCCCAACCTATCCTCAAGTCAAACTTTTTTTTCATTGTTTTGGTGATCAAGCTGGTACAAGACAAAGAAGATGGCTGCACCAAACGACTTATTGTTGGAGCTCGCGCTTCCTGCCGAACTGACTGACACTTGACTGGCTCACGCCATGTGAACACACCCACAACACTGCAATGGTGTGAGTGAATTATAATGGAAGTCATCGCGCTGTAGCTTTTTGAGATTTATTTTAGTATTTCAAGATCGCCAATTTATTTGAATTTAGCAGTCAACGCCGTCTTCTATCAGCGTTCACAAGGGTCTGCTTTTCTCAAAATGTCGTCGAAGTCACACGGATAGCTTTGCCAAGTCATGGCCTTGGGAATGAGTCCGTGTTGATGTCGTTTTCGTCAGACGGTGAGTAAATTGCATCGCAGCTCAAAGAAACTATTTTGGTCACAAAACGGACCCATGCAGCTCGTCAACATTTACAACACTTTCGTTTCGACATGTCCTCTCTGACTCCATTATCGATACGAGGAAGAACTCGTTTGTTGTAAACCAGACGTACATGACTGTGTCAACGTGAGTGAGTTGTCATTTTTCCTGCTTTCGCGCGGAATATTTCTTCGAGTTCACAGTGAGTTTTTCCAGGCAGCGCTTGAGTGCTCATACGGTAAGACGCCAAACTCCGCGGGCGATCGCCAGGATTGTAAATCTTTTTGAAACGGACTGTAGATGATGGCATGAATCATGAATCTGTGTTCAAAATTTGGTGGGAAAAGATTCACAGACACCGAAGTAATAACCAAATTATGTTTATCACTCCCCCCTCACGTGACCGCGGACTCCTGCATATACACTCACACAATAACCACACAACTGTTTGGGGATAGCGCGCTTATTGTATTATGCCAAACTTGACACGCTGAGTCCAGCTTGACTCAGCTGAGTCCCTAACTGCAATTTACTGCTCTAACATGAAGCCGTGCCTGGAAGAAGGGAAAGAGCGAAAAAGAAAAAAAAATTCTGGCCTTCTGCAAGCAATAGCAAGTAATGAGTGACGGCTGTGTAAAGTCGCACAACCATGCAGTCGACCGGATGATGGTGAGTGTCCGGCACACATCTTGCTCTGCTGCTCCACCTGCGCATACCTGATACGGTGGTGCGCTTACGGGCGGGCTGCCTGGGCCCCAGATGCCTCCTTGATGCGCCGCGGAGTGCCGTCGAAGCACCTGTATCACTTCGGTGATCCAAATGCGAATGCAGCCTTGCCGGTCGCCCGCCGGCCTGCCGCCTACGCGACCAGCCTGAGACTGGCCCTGCCGCATTTGGCGCTTCTAAACGCTGCGATCCGGTAGACAGCTCACTGGGCTGCCAAATACGTGACTGGCTTGAGGACAGTTCCATACTGGGCAGGGCGCCCAGCTCAGATCGCACGCCGTAGCGGCGCGAGCTGGGCGCGGTGAGGGTTGGTGATAACTACAGTTTCCTCCTTCCTCCTCCGGAAACTTCCATTTTTGTGTGGAGCTCGCGTCCGCAAATAGACACAACACAACGTGGAATGCTGAGCATTAAAAAAAAAACGCACCCCCGGTGGGATTCGAACCCACAACCTTTGAATGCCGTCAAGCAGCTAGCCCGATTAGAAGTCCAATGCGCTAATCCATTGCGCCACGGGGGCAGGCACGAATGAGCTCAGATCTAACACGATCTGAACTTTACAAACAATGAGTGCAGGATGACATTCGATGCAGGAGAACTCTCAGGTACATTGACCTATGTGGCCGAGAGTTCATAACAAATAGCGTCTGTGCACGAGGGGCAACTGCAAAGGGAGATTTCCGCAGTATTGTCAGCAAATTACTGAAAAGTATTCTCGGGCGACAGTATCGGACGGCAGCAGCCACTGTGTGTTCCTCCGGGAAGATTTTACTTTAGTTATCCCCCACACCACGTGGCCGACCACCATGGCGGTGGATAGATACGATTCGGCACGACATGAAGGCAGCGGATCTCTCCGCGGAGAGCGCTCTCCAAGCGGCAGGAGATAGACTACCTTGGCTTGTCATTGTTGACAGATGCGTCAACCCTGTCATTGTTGACAGATTCAACCCTGCTCCTCAGGTTCAGGGAAGATGCGAGCTGTGTTTATTGTTACTATTATCCCCAAAGCCTACAAGTATAGTGCATAGAGTAGAAATGTGTGGTTCAGACAAAAAATAACATGCGCCATCGTACTGACCGTGGGCAATAATCCTGGTACTGTCCAGGCAGCAGAGCCACCGGGTAGTCACCAACCGGCGGCTGACGACGACCACGGCGACACAGACGCTTGCGCTCCGGGTAGTGGATCAGCTGTGCGGGTCCGCGGGGACAAGACACACACACACAGACAAGACGGGAACAGGCACATTTATTTACTATTTACGTAATACAACATCTCCTGGCTCGCCGTAAGACTGCCAGTGGCAAGAATGAGATGAAGGGTGGTGGTAACCAGCCACGGTTAACTAAAAACTACATTTAAAAATGAGAGGGAAGAGAGACAAGAAGAAGAACATGTTAGCAGTCTTGGCCAAAGATCAAGGTAACCGATGTCTATACCGTCTTCTTGAGTTTGAGGGAGTTGAGACAGAAAAAGTTCGAAGAAAAATTGACTGTCACGGCCAGGACTCGAAACTCGAAACCAGGGACCTTCGCTTATGGCCAGCGATGCTCTAAGCTATGGTGCAGTCCTCCCAGCAGCGATACCTCTATTATCGCCATGGCTGCCTATCGCCCACATCACCTTTTCACTGGCTAGTGCCACGTGATTGTGAATAAATAAATAGATAAATGCTAGCTATAAGCGAGGGTCCCTGGTTCGAGTCCTGGTGGTGACAGTCAATTTTTTCTTCAGACTTTTCCCGTTTGTGTCTTTCCCTCAAACTAGTCAAGATAAATATATGATGAAATAAAGACTTTGATAGTCGGGGGAAACATATTAGCGCACGAAGAGACGAAGCCAGTTGAAAACCTGATGAGGCCTTTCGTACCATTACTTCTCAAATCAGTACATAGTGATAATGTGACGAAGCACAACGATGTCAATTTATCCAGCATGTTGGCACAGCTACACCAAAGCTCAGTGGCTAGAGCATCGTTGGCCTCAAGCAAAGGTCGCTTGTTTGAGTCCTGGTGGTGAGAGTCAATTTTTTTCTTCAGACTTTTCCCTTTTCCATTCCCTCAACCTATGAATGAATAAATTTATAAAAGTCCACTCCGAAAAGTTTAACTCGGATGGTGAGCCAGTTTCGTGCCATTTTGTCGCACTCGCTGACTGTATAAGATCTGGTTATGTTGGTGGACAGTTAGTCATAACTCGTAACATCTTGTCCTCCTTTTTTCACCATACTCCCAATAGAGTGCACCTTTTCTCATTCATGTGCTTTCACCATACCTGTGTCTGCGTGTCGTAGTAAGCGCTGCGCTCCAGGCGCCGCTGCTGGCCAATTTCAGCGTTATACTGGGCTGCCTTGCGTATGGCTCGCTGCGCCAGAGAGCGCTTCGAATCCACAATCTGCCATAGGCACAGTACCAACAGAATGTGGAAGAGGAATCGGACATATTCACACTTTGATAGTGTAGGGAGGAACACAAGAACGTGTTTCATACTGGAGTGCAAGGCAAAAGCAAATTGGAATGAACTCACAAAACTTCTCACAATAAACTGAACTTAAATAAGGGATGAGTGCAAACGCAAGGCTATGAGGGATGGAAGTGACACTTCAGTATGTAGCAACATGGCAGTCAATGAATACTAGTAGTCGGCAAGTACAAAACATCCATGTAGCATGCAAACCTGACAATCTTTTGGTACAGAGCAGGCAGAAGAAATGGGGAGGGAGGGGGAGGGGGAGAGAGAGAGAGAGAGAGAGAGAGAGAGAGAGAGAGAGAGAGAGAGAGAGAGAGAGAGAGAGAGAGAGAGAGAGAGAGAGAGAGAGAGAGAGAGAGAGAGAGAGAGAGAGAGAGAGAGAGAGAGAGAGAGAGAGAGAACCCACACCCACACACAACCAGCAAGGCAACAAACAATTTACCTTTTTGATGAACTCAGGACCTGAAGGTTGTTTAGGACCAACACCGCAGACATCCAGCGCTTTCCCATGCAACGCTGACATGTACTCCTGATAAAGAAAACCAACACCACAGAAGAGGAATGGCCAGTTAATACATGTCAGGAAGACTATTCCAATAGAACGGATGCACTTCCACATCAAGAAATTAGTCCACTAGAGCAAGAGAGGAACGACCTGTAAGTGTCAGCACACATCAAGAAGATTACCAGCACAAGTCTAAGTAATGTTATCATCAACCAGACCTCTCCTAGAAAGACGACGAATCCTCCCTTCCTCTACCCCGCTCTTCTGCATTGCTACACTCCCCCTTTTCATTGGCTATTTGCAGTGGCTTTTGCTGCACCAGGAGACAAAGGGCCTTTCTACTTTAACAGCATTCAGGAACGCCTTGCTTTGGACCACAATTTTAGTCCATATTTGCTTCTTTCTTCTTTTCCTTTTCTTTTTGACTTCTTACTCTTTTCGACGCGTAGAGCTACAACATGACACCAGACGTGCAGCTCATACAGCACACATGCGACACACACACACGAACACACACACGCACGCACACACACACACAAACACACACACACGCAAACACACACACACACACAAACACACACACGTACATACATACACACTTCGAAGGAGAAGCTTACAGAGTATCTTGACGGATAGTGCTTCTCCAAGTGACAAAGAACATTTTCTAGAGGAATTGAGATGCGAGCTGAATAGACATAAGAAACACATCAGCAACCATTCAGTGACAATTGGCAAAACAAATCTGCGACAGTCAATGCATACCGAAACAATTGTGCGGGTTCAGTCAAAAGCACAAAATACTATCAATGGCTTACTCGTGACACGCAGGCCGAGTTTCTTCAGAAACAAGACTTCATCGGTTTCCATGCGCCGTGGTTCCATGTCTGTAAACACACACACACACACACACACACACACACACGCACACACACACACACTCACGCACACACACACACACACGCACACTTAGTTTTATCATTTCTGGGGACATCAGCGCTCCTCAGTTTACAAGCTGGCAGAGAACTAACCTGGAGCAGGCTCTGATAAATTCGCATCACGAAGAAAACGCCTGAGCTCTTGGAAGGGGACGTACGTGGAACATGTATCTCCGCTTAGAGGCCACTGGTATTCCAAGCAGCTCCCCATCATTCAAGTCAGCTGAAACACGCGCTGTTCAAGTGTTGTCTCTTTTCGGCTTTTGCGTTTCAAACACGCTCCATGCTGTGACAACTAGAATGAATGAAAACAAGAAATTTCCTAGACTGCGAGGTCCTGTCCAAAGCACAGCTGAATAACTCAAGTCAATACTCGAAGTCCAAAAGAAGAAGTATACGCAACAAGAAGCAGTAAAGAAAATCCCTTCCTGAGTGTACTGCATCGGCCAAGTGATCATCAGATTATGGTTTTGAAAAACAAGAAATAAAAGAAGAAGGAAGCTTTTGCAAGAAAATGGTTTTTCAAACAGAAAATACCGTAATGCGCTCAGAAGCGTCCCCATGCGCCTATGGTAACTGGCAGGCCGAGCTCCCTTGACAACACACCCACGGCGCGTCGCTTTTGCGTTTGTCTCCTATCTTTTTCAAGTAAGTTAGTTTATTTTGTTGAAATGCTACAGCGAATCGATGGCATATTGTTTATTATTGATGAATGAGGTACGTTTCTGATTTGCTCTTTCTGCTTGCTAACTGTTGGGAGAATTGAGTGGACGTGAGTGTAAAGATCAAGAACAATACTGTATACACATGGTACTGCTAGATAAGGCTTTGAGTTACTTGCATCCTAATTTTCTGGCGTGCGCTTGAGGCAAAGCGAGAGACATTTTGTTTGCTGAAAGAGAAAATTCGAATTCTGCAAGTATTTATTGTGTTGTTATCGACGTTGTGTCGGCCATTGTGACGATGTCGGCCCTCGACTCTCTCATGGAGATGGGATTTCCCAAGAACCGAGCTGAGAAAGCCCTGGCGATCACTGGTAACCAGGGAGTAGCGCCAGCTATGGAGTGGCTGTTTGCCCATGCTGACGATGCGGACATTGACGAACCCTACGCTGCTCCGCAGGGCCACACGCTGGCAGGACCGTCTTCAGGCGCTGCTACGGGCGCGGCGGACTCGCCTGAAGGCGGAGATAGCAGCGGAGCTGCCAACCAGACGGCTTCGTCATTGAAATGCGACGAGTGCGGCAAGGCCTTGCGCGACGCGACTGCTGCCCAGACGCATGCATCCCGAACAGGCCACAGCCAGTTCTCAGAGTCCGTGGAGGAAATCAAGCCACTCACCGAGGAGGAGAAGGCCGCCCAGAAGGCACTTCTCGTGCAGCGTATGCAGGAGAAACGCAAAATACGAGCGGAGCAGGAGAAGCAGGAGGACATCGAACGGGAAAAGATGCGTCGCAAGTCGGGCAAAGACATTACCGATGCCAAATCAAAGTATGAAATGCAGCAGCGCATGCGCGACGCAGACTTGCGGCGAAGAGAGATGGCCGAAGCCAAGAAAGCGAAGGACGCGATCACGGCAAAGGTAGCAGCGGATAAGGCAGCGCGGGCCGCAGCCAAAGCGCAGCCCTCGCAAGCCGTCGTGCCTCAGCCAGCTCCAGCAGCGACCGCCCCGGCCAGCAGTGCGCCACCGGTAAAAAAGGAATATACAGACTGCCGTCTAAGAGTACGTCTTCCCGACGGCAAGGCCGTCATGGAGGCATTCAGTGCCACGGCCGAATTTTCCGCCGTGGCACAATTCGTACGCGGCCATTACGCTGGCGCGTTTGTGCTAAAGACAACGATGCCTGCTAAAACGTTTGGTGCTGCAGATATGAGTCAGTCACTCAAGGCACTGGGCCTTGTGCCCTCGGCCACGCTGATGGTGATTGCGTCATAGAAAACTTGTCAACGTCGACGCGTGTCACTGATAGGCAAACAAACACCTACCGGTCCATGATCATTTTTGTTTATCCTGCTGATGTCACTGCGCTGGCGCTTGCAGCGCACCATACCGTACCTGTGTTACGATACTGAACTGAAGTGAACAGCTGCATCCGATCGCTATCATCTGGATTGTCCCGGCATGCGTTTTCATTCCCATGTACAAAGTTGCTGCTGCTGGTATTCCTGTTGCTACTGCTGAGTCCCTATTGATTTTCCTTCCCTTATTCTGGCTGGTTTGCAGCATCCTGTTCCCTTGCTGTCTGATGTTTTTAAATAATTCTACCACTGTGAATACTTTAAATCCTTATTTTGCTGCTGTGTATGCGCTGAACTCCTGGCTGTCTACCAAGATTATCTCTCTCTCTCCGTTCCTCTCTCTCTCTCTCTCTCTCTCTCTCTCCGTTCCTCTCTCTCTCTCTCCCTCTTCCTCTCTCTCTCTCCCTCTCCCTCTCCCTCTCTCTCTCTCTCTCTCTCTCTCTCTCTCTCTCTCTCTCTCTCTCTCTCTCTCTCTCTCTCTCTCTCTCTCTCTCTCTCTCTCTCTCTTCAAACGTCTTTGTGGTTGCAGTAGGTATTGTACATACATGTATATGAACTGCACCTTCTGTGAAAAGGGCAATTTCCTATTTTTTTTAAATCCAGCTTCAATCCAGCCAGGTCACTCCATGTCTTCCAGCATGGGACGTGTCTCATGTGCAAAGCTGTGTGTTGTGAGAAATACTCAGCACAGTCCGATGTCCAGTACAGTGGCGAGTTGAATGGATCCATTCAATCAATCTTTTTTTTCCAACAAACGTCTGTACTTAATACCTGTACAAATCGCGGTAGTAAAAGGCTTTTAGGTAGTAAGCCTTTTACTAACGATGATGCGGAAATCGTTGCTTTCTCTCTGGGAAATAAAACCCTCATACAGGTATAATATTATGTAAATCGCTAAAATTCCATATCCGATCAAGGGTAGCGTTTTTGTTGGTCTTTGGTGGATCCTTTGGATCCACTCAATCTACCCGGATCCAGATCTAACCAATCGAATATACCCTCAGTGACGTGGACAGGCCTAGGAAGGCTAGGATATTCATGATCATGATGATGACTGACGTATGATGACATCGATTTGTGGAATATGTTCAGTACGATTATGATTTTATGAACACAATGCATGTATGTAGATCGGCTTTACCCTACAGGGGAATCCCCTGCTTCCTGCAGCACCAGTTTCTTCCCACGGTTCATTGCATTCCCACTCGTTCCTTTCGCCGTTTCGGTTCGCCAAGACCATCACCATACCAGTGCAGTAGCGGCTAGTATCTACAGCACGGAGCGCTGTGCTGAAGGCCTCGAGGTCAGGTGTTAGTTTTTTATTTGGCATGACCACTGTACTGACTATGTGTGAGTGTGATCTGAGTCACAGTGAGTGTACAAAGGAAAGAAATGAGAACGACGGAAGTGTAGGATTCAGGAAAGCTGGAGCTGAGACGTTGCCCCGTGTCGCGTGTTCGCTGACTGTTGGGAGTCGCCATTTGTGGCGGAAGTCACGTGTACGTGTGTGTGTGTCAGCTAGAGTAGCAATTGCAGTTGTGTGACTCAGTCCTGCGCCAACGCTAGTATTCCTGTTGCGCAACTGCAAGCATTCAAACCAGGGTATTCTTCTTTACGACTCCTATCCCTGATCCAAACTCAAACTGTCCAGCCACAAGATAAGTGCGTGGAGTCTTGACTGCAACCTTCACTCAAATGGGCACTCAGGATGCTTCCAGTTTCAACCCGGGTGTCGTGGGCCTCAGCCGCGATCTGGCTTCGCTGCTGGACGATCGCGAGACGGGCGATGTTGTGTTCGTGCTGGGCAGCGACATGGTCCACGTGCACGCGCACCGTCTGGTGCTGAGCGCTCGCAGCGAGTACTACCGACAGCGCAAGTACGATTTGTGGATCAAGCCGTACTCCCCGATGGCTCCGCTCAGTATCAAACGGCCGCAGTCCACACCAGCAGTGTTCAAGAACGTCTTGCATTTCCTCTACACAGGAATGGTATGTCTGGAGTAGCATGTATATGTAGGTCAAGGGTGATGGTGCAGTCAACCTTTTGCAGTACTGGAAAATAACTACTGTTTGCAATGCGTGGCTACGTTCTGAAGATAGTTCACAGTATGGATTGGTTCCGACATCATAGCCGACACGCACACACGGACACACGCTTCCATGCCCGCATCTGCATACCGACACGCACACACACGCACGCACGCCGCTGTAGCCCTTCTACATATACCTGTACCTGGGAAGATTCGAAGCACAGAAGTTTGCATTCGCCCGCCAGCGGTGGCTGAATCGATGCAACGGTGTCCCGTGAGGTCAGGGCATGCGCTAAGGATTAAAATGTGCTCTGACACAATGTCCTGCCAGTTGCAAAAATGGCGGGACATGTCCGGACATGCAAATTTTCACATCAAATCACACAATGTTCAGTGTAGAATTAATACCATCGAAATGTTATCACGACTTGAAAAGAGCGTTATTAAAATTGTTGTAGTTACTGTTTTACCCTGCAAGCTATGAGCACAATACATGTAGCACAAGTTTGCACAAGGTTCGAGCGATTTGCGCATACTCTATTGGGTTTCCGCTTGACTGCTCCTTGCCAAACAATGCCATGGCACGGCGATGCATTTCGGCAGCAGCATGATCTTTGAAGGCTGACGTTTTCAGGTTCCTTGAGCTAACGACGAAGGAGTCATTCTTGCTGCTGCGAATTTTATCAACAAAACGGGAACACATCTTACACTTCAAATTTTCGACAACGCTACGATCTGAGGGACTGCGCTCATAGCTCAGCCAAACAGAACTTGAAAGCTCCCTATCATACTTGGCGACCCACTTGTCACAAGTGGTCGTCTTGACTCCTCTGGGCTTCTTTCCAAGAGGAGCACCCGCATTAGCGGTGCTTGGCTTTCTCTTGCCAGACGACATCACCATGATCACTAATGACTATGAGACAAAGGATTGACGTGCCTTTTCTTTTTTGTACTTTGCAAAAAAGTGCGCGGACACTTTGTCCGGATGTGCACAAAACATCCGGAAACTGACCGTAAACGGTCGGAAATTGTCCGATGTCCGACCGTTATTTCGCGCCCTGTGAGGTGATGGAAGTAAGTTCATGTTGTGAATGTTGTGCAGATGGAGCATGCATGTGTGTATGTGTGTGTGTGTTTGTGTGCGCGCACGCGTGCACACAAACACACACACACATACACACATGCATGCTCCATCGGCACAACATTCACAACATGAACTTACTTCCATCACCTCACGGGACACCCTTGCATCGATTCAGCCACCGCAGGCGGGCGAATGCAAACTTCTGTGCTCCGAATCTTCTCAGGCATACATGTATGTAGAAAGGCTACAGAGTGCATGCATGGGATGATAGCAGTTCCTTCAACCAGCCAATATTAGTTACCATGGTAACATGTACAACTACAGTAACACCTGTGATTAACAACCACCCCTTGGGGCCAGAGCAAGCGGTCTTTAGTGG
>NC_088650.1:9720899-9755899 GCF_964019385.1 Sycon ciliatum | reverse complement strand
TGCGTGTTGAGAAGTTGTATTATTATGAGCATTGGCCCTGTACCCACACTGATAGCAAATATCAGTGTGCTGGAGTTAATATGGAAATGTCAAAAAGGTGTGTGAAGTATTGCCATAGCTACATGTATTCCTTTCCTACCCGAGTATCAGTTCCCAGCAGGAGTTGTGGATCCAGGCATGTGCGCTGGTGCCCTTCAGGGGGGGGGGGGGGGGGGCGGTTCCGGGGGACCTCCCCCGGGAAACTTTTCAAAAAATGAAGCAAAATCCTGCATTTTTGAGCGAAAAAGGGGGGTTCCGGGCACCCAGGAACCCATACGGGGCACGCGCCTGGGATCATTGATCATGTGTCTCAGTGTATGGCTGTGTTTCTTTCTTGCTCGGCTACCAGTTCCTGGCAGGAGTTGTGGATCATATCAAGATCCTGCTGATCAACAGCAGTGTGTTTGCGGAGGAAGTGGAGCCAACCGGTGCAGTCCCCATGCAACTGTCACTGGAAAGGTCAGCCACCGTGCGGGTATCGTATTGCCCCGGAGTATAAGCCTATTCCATGACAACGAATCTGGGTGCGGCTGATTTAGTGGCTAGTACTCAGACACAGTGTTGGATGGAATGCCACGCTGAATAGCATGTTACGTGTGGCACAGTAAGACATTGCATGTGATTTAAGTTCACCATTCGATTATCATCCGTCGACTAGTGCTATGAATCCTATATGATCCAATGCGCTGGATATCTAAAATATCACTCTGAATAGTGTGGTATGTGTAACACAGCGAGGAACTGCATGTGGTAGCAAATAGAGTCATTATAGACCTGTGAATTAACCATTCAATTGACCATTCAATTATCATTCATCGACTGGTACTGTGTATCCTGTATGATCCACTGCGCTAGATATCGCTATGCAGCTGTACCAGCTCACTTTGATCCGACAACGGACACACGTCTGCAGGCACGCGTCTCCCACCGTCTTTTCCACAGCACCCAGCTACTGACGCAGCAGCGCATGCGCTACCAGCACTTGATCAACGACTGGTAAGCAATGGGCAGGGAGTAAGCATAGGTAGCCATGGTTACCAAAGCTAGGTTACAATCCCTAGATCGTTGCAGGGTGGTGGCGTTCCTACGGATGCTGACAACTCTAACTGAGTCTCAAGCGGACCGTGAATTCTCTTTTTGACGGTTACAATTGTACGAGATAATGTCAAGTGTCAAGTCAAATCGGCGGAAAGCACGAGCTCCGGTGTGGAGAGCAAACACCTTTCCTATAGGTTACACTTCTGTTGAGAATTCCTCCACATTTGCGGCTAAATACACTGTGCACAGCTACTTACTGGGCCCCTGTCTGTTGTTATGCTCCGGTCACGGTGTGCGATGTGTGTGCTTGTGCAGGTGCGGGTGCAGTGGGCAACAGTGGCAGTGTTTGTATCGGGGCACACGTGATGGCTTCAGCGCCAAGTCCTTCCATCGCAAGTGCGACAACAAGGGTCCAACGCTAGTATTAGTCAAGGTAATGCTGAGCAAACAGTGCATTTCAGGCTAGGCGCTATTCGCAAACCTAGAGAAAGCACCTAGAGTTTGTCGTGCCATGTCCGCAAAACGCCCAAAACAGGATAAAAGTATCGCACAGTGCCCGCGTTCAATGTTCATTCAATGCATGGGTCGATGTGTGGAGTGGGCCTGTTCACATACCGGGCAGGTCCTTCATACATGATTGTACATGGTATTGTGTAAGTCTTGAACATGATTGTACATGCAGCCATTGTTGGTACCTTTGCAAGCCGTAAAACAGCAGCGGGGGAGGGGGCTGAGTTCGAGTCCCGTCGTGACCACAGGAGTACATTATAGTACATTGTATGCAAATGCACATGTGGTGCAGCGCAGTGTGGAGCAGCGAGTAGTAAGATACCCATACCTTGCCGCTCCCTGGTGTGAAGTGACTACACTGTCCTCCCTGGTGTGAAGTGACTACACTGTCCTCCCTGGTGTGAAGTGACTACACTGTCCTCCCTGGTGTGAAGTGACTACACTGTCCTCCCTGGTGTGAAGTGACTACACTGTCCTCCCTGGTGTGAAGTGACTACACTGTCCTCCCTGGTGTGAAGTGACTACACTGTCCTCCCTGGTGTGAAGTGACTACACTGTCCTCCCTGGTGTGAAGTGACTACACTGTCCTCCCTGGTGTGAAGTGACTACACTGTCCTCCCTGGTGTGAAGTGACTACACTGTACTCCCTGGTGTGAAGTGACTACACTGTCCTCCCTGGTGTGAAGTGACTACACTGTCCTCCCTGGTGTGAAGTGACTACACTGTCCTCCCTGGTGTGAAGTGACTACACTGTCCTCCCTGGTGTGAAGTACCTACACTGTGCAGGTTTTGATGCAACTTGCTGCTCCCTGCCATTCGAGGAAAAGAAGCATGTTTGATTGCAAGTCCAAATGTCAGAGCCTCCGGCATCGGAACGTTTGCAAGAAGCAGCCGATAGTACAATTCAAGATCAAAGGAAAGTGATGTATGGTCCGGCATTACGGCGAAAATTCCAAATAAAAGTAGCTGGCTGAGGCAGTATCCTTGGCTACAAAAACGAAAAAAGGGTGAATTTTATACACTATGTTGTCATTGTTGTGTCACATGACCTTCCGAAGCAGACTAAAAAGGGCTAGGCTACGCCCCTGACAGGCTGATGTTGTACATGATAGAACAGTTTTACGTACAGGGCGGCAATGCCAACCGTTCCACTTCTCTTTCTTTTGAGCTCTGCTACATAATTATGATGGTGAATTGTCCGTATAAAAACATGTGAGAAACGGAGAAAAAAGAGAAAATAAAGTGCTCCGGTGGATAGGGGTGTGTATGGAGATGTGTGTATGTAAGTATGTGCATTTGTGTGCAACATCTACTGCAAGGACCCTGACGAGGCCTCCACCGGCAGCTATCAGGCTCCACTCCGGCATGCTGAGGAGCAATCAGCAGATCGGAGGTTCCCAGTCCAGTGCGAAAGTCGGACTGCCTGTGAGAAAGAATGTCATTCTTCTTCAGGAAGTTGGACAGGCTGGTGTTCACGATGGACTCCATGCACTTAGACATTATCGTCAGTGATATTGATCGGTAGCTTCTCGGGCTTGACTTTGGGCCTTTCTTGTGTACTGGTACAACGCTGGTAGCTTTCTACATGGCAGATTGGTGACCACTGCGGAAGCACAGAGTAAACAGCTTGGATAGAGGCAGGGCCAGAGGGTCGGCACATTCCTTCAGCACCCTAGCATTTACTGCATCAGGCCATGTGGCTTTACTGGGGTTGAGAGCTCGGAGTGTCTGGCGTACGGTGGCTTGGCGGAAGTGGACTGTTGCGAGCGTATTAGCAGTGCGCCAGCGGACATGCGGTAACGGTCCCGATGATTCTGCAAATGCACCTTCTAGGCTGCACTTCTGGGCAAAGTACTTTCCGATGACGGTAGCCTTGTCTTCAAGCTCTTATTTGGAGGCCAATCTCGTGGCTGACATTCTGGCAACTTTAATTGTTAGGTTTGACGTTACAAATGTTGTGGATGTGGTTAGTCGCCCGTGGTGAATCTTTTGCTTGGCTAGTGCTTGCATTCCACAAGACGGTGTAAGCACAGACTCTCGAAGCCTTACCCACCAGTATTTGCGTATTTGTGACCTGTACGAGGTGGACAAACATGTGATACATCGTCACAGTATCACATGTCACTGGTGGGTAAGGCTTCGAGAGTCTGTGCTTACACCGTTTCCCAGTCACTAGAACATCTCGGAGCTTCTGTGCATGCTTAGATCGTTGCTTGCACATGACGTCACGTCATATGCAAGCAACCACTGCAACACGAGATCGTCATTCTGTCTTCACTCTTCAGAGACTGCTCATCTCTATTCCCAAACTTCACCGGGAGATTGTGGCCCGGCAGTGGAGAGGACTGGAGAGGCTGGAGTCATGCAGATAATGTGCTAGTACCATAATAGCAATGGCTAAAGCACAGGGTAGAGTCTTTTTATATCAAGTCACTGGGTGCTTTTCACTGTTCACTATTGGGCCACACAGCTTTGTCGGTCTGAAATGCGAACAATTTGCTCAAGTTTTTGAAACGTTTTTTCTCCACTTTATCACTCTTGTTTTCCAGTCCACTGATAACAGTTTGTTTGGAGGTTATGCCGAGCAATCTTGGACTAGCCAGCCGTCCAAGGGTCGCTTTGTCAAGTCGACAAGGTAAACGGTTAGCGGGATACTGTAAATAGAAGAGCTGCATGCCAATGAACACTGGTGCTTCAACACCCTGGATCAGATCATCCCAGCATATACCCACTATTGTATCCACAATACCCCTGCATGTGAGTGCACTGCCCCCTGTATTTGTCGTCGGATGTGGAGTACGAGTACGTTGGCTGTGCCGTTCTCGTATCGTGAACGTTAGATACCGTCATGTTTTCACGCTGGACGTTGCTCCGGTTCGTATTGCATTGCCCGGCCGCAGGTCGTTTCTGTTCACGCTACAGCAGTCGTCTGGCAAAGGACCCATGCGTTACAACGTCACCAAGACCAACTCTGCGCTGTGGCATCATCCAGGGTAAGTTCAAACTGTACTTCATGTTGCACTGTTGCTATCCTGTGCATTCCTTCTTGGTCTTTCCCTTCCTTCTGTGCTATCCGTTCTTATCTTTTCTCATTGTCCGTTGTTTCTCCCTTGCGAGTTGGGTGTGTGATTATTCAGCCTCTGCCGGGCATATAGCTTCTGTGGTGACACAGGCTATCAGGTCATTAGCGAGAAAAGACAAAATAGCCCTCCATAGTGTATTGAAAAGTGTGGACTCGGTGTTTTCAACTGTTTTGCACGGATCTTGTTTTCTCCCTCAGCCATGGTCCTACGTTTGGATCGGGTTTTGATCTGCACATCGCCGCCAACAGTCAACAGAGCACGACCGGATACTCCAGCTTTCCCCTGTCGTACGGCAAAGTGGACAGCGAGACGGCACTGCTCAGCAGCCTCGCCGGCAAGACCAACTTCACCGTTCAGGAGATCGAGGTCTTTGCGGCTGTGCTCGAAGAAACCGCTCCGTCACAGAGCGAGCCCGAGTCGACTAACACTGCGTGATGCACACTTCACTGCTGATGTTGCCGTCAACGCCAATACAACAGGCAGCGTTTGAGTATCGGAGCCAACCAATGACCTACTTCATAGAGTTGAGACTGTTGGGAGTCCGAGGTAGATTGGGAATGTGCACATGTAATAGCATCTGTACAATGAGTTGACACCATTGTGCCATTGTTCTTGCCATTGCTAGAGTTAACGCGCACGGCGGTCTTGCTTCTGCATGCTAGAGCCTCCCATACGGTGCTGTCTGAGGATTTTACTCTCCTGCTCCCAGCCCTGAGCCATCTCCGCACTTATACAACGGACGCAATAACTTGGACCGTGATGTGTACGTTGATTGACCTGATATCTGCATGCGCGCTTCATCTCTTCTTTTCTTTCACTTACCAGTGCATGTGTGTATCTAGGAGAACAGATGGTTCTACAATTGCTAAATCATGGCCTGGCTGTGTACATCCTACAGCATTGTATTGACTAGTCACCTCATGACTGATCTACAAGCATGATGTTACTCATGTACAACGTACTAGTACTTAGTACATGATTGAAACTACGATTGTAATACAGTCATGTACTTATTGATGCTGCATTGTGCACACAGAACAGTTGCACCCCGTGAAATCCGACCCAGAGTGCATGCTTGGCACCCTCAACTTGCGCGGCCATTGACACCCTGGAAGTGGCACGAATGCGGCTGTACGTACACATGTGCAAATACAATGATATAATCGGAACTGGTCCCGGGCGCTAGCTTTGCACTTTGGGTTGGATTTCACCGAGCGCAACTGTGCATTGAGTATTTGTTCTGCTATAACTCAGAATATCGTCTCAGCAATCATGCCGCGAAAGCAATCAAGTCAGGAAACCCAGGTTCTACTTCTACTTCTGTCAGTGCGATGGAATGCTCAGCCCCAACATGCCAAGACTGATTCATTCCGGTCCAACCTGTACCAACCACTCGGTTTCAGCAGAGCGTTTGCAAACCCTTTGTGTCATAAACAACTCAAAAGGAGGAAGATAGCTGCGATAGATAGCGGTAGGAGTGACCTTTATAAAAAAAAAGAAAGAAAGAAAGAAGGAGAAGAACCGTAGCCGCGTAGGTTATAGTGGCAGCAACTTTGACTGTAGATTTGTCTTTATATTTATGGATTCCCCTAGATATGGGCAAATATATTGACTCAGAGGGCTGCAAAACAGCTGCAAATCCAGATTTCCTAACTTTTAAGATAAATATTTATTTTTAAAAAAGCTACTATGGCTCTACTGCAGTATGTCAGTCTAGGCTGGCTGGGGTGAGTTAGGGATGCATGAGGCTTGTAACCATGGTAACAGGCCAACCAGTTAGCCCAGTCAAGTGTAATACCGCTCGGGCAGGCAGATGTAGGGAAAGCCTTATAATAATAATTCAGTATTGCATAATGCCCAGTGCTCACGTCAAACGTAACGGAAACTCAAGTTAGGGTTGAAGTCAGATCCGGCACAATTCGTGGGTTGCCAACTGAACCGGGTTTAAAAGTGGCACGTTACAGTAATGGGCAGGCTCGTCACGGCTCAGACGGTGTTTCGTTTGCCGTCTTCAAGCTCTGTCACTATTGCAATGAAGGCTGTAGCATGGTGTACAGCTGTCTGTGACGTGCATGCTCTTGTGTCAACACTGACTCCAGAGTCTCATGAGCATGTCCAAAGCTGTACTAATGCAATAGTGGATGAGGAGATTGTGAACCGAGCCAAGGGGATGCCATCATTGCAAGTAAGTTCCCTGTAAAGTTCTGGTGGTGGTGTGTTTATGCGTGCGTGCGTGTGTGTGTGTGTGTGTGTATGTGTGTGATGGTGTTTGTGTGTGTGTGTGTGTGTGTGTGTGTGTGTGTGTGTGTGTGTGTGTGTGTGTGTGTGTGTGTGTGTGTGTGTGTGTGTGCGTGTGTGTGTGTGTGTGTGTGTGTGTATGCACGTGGCTCACTGGACCTGACTACGATCTTACCCAATGTGGACACACGAGCTAGACTAGATGCTCACTGGGCATTGCCGTAGGTGGTCTGCTAGCTCTCCAGCCATTACGAGTTCTTGAGCAGGTCCGTTATCTTTACTTGGGCTGTGACCAATCTTACGTAGTTAGCCGGAAAGATTCCGGTTTTGTCCCGCAGGGCACCTTCCCACCAGTCAAACTGCGACTCGGTCCGTGTCAATACCGCTATGCAGTCTCCCCTGCGGAAGGATAGGTCCCGGCCGTCGTCGCTGCTGAAATCCCACAATGCGATTGCTTTACACTCGGCACTCCACGCCTCGTCCAATGCGTTGGAGAAAGATTGACGTCGAAGCGACCCTCCTGACTGATCCCTGCCGCTGCGGGTGCCACTACCCCGCGAGTCTGCCGTGTTGCTCCTGCGGCGATAATAATCCCGTTGGTCCCGTTGGTGGCTAGCGCTCTCGTGCCCTGAGCCATTGCGCCCGTCCTTTATGTTGCGAAGCCTGCGCAGCATTCTAAAATATTTACAGTATTTACTCCAATTACAAAAAAACAATAACTTTGTGGTGGATCGGATCCGATGACTGATTGGCTTGGGGCGCTGGCGAATGATGATAAGATTAAGAATCCTGCAAGGCACTGGCCGGCACCCAATTGTAGCGCACCGAATCGACTATTTCAGAGTCGCAGACAGCAAATACGGCACAACTGCAGCAGCTGATTAGGAGTGCTTGCGTTTCTTGTACTGTCGACTGGCCCACAGCACAAAATTTTAATACTAAAGGACTTTCAAAAAAATCTAAGACTTGGCTAGGCTAGGCTACGTCGAGGTGATGCAGCCGGGGACCACCTGCTTCTTCGACTTCACATCGCTCAGTGCGCAAGCACCGTGAAGCAAGACAGTAGCTGAAAAGCTACCCCACTATGTACTAGGCCACTCTGGTCGTATCGCGGGAGAATGAATGATGCGGGTACTTGTACTAAGTATTAGTTGTAGTAATACAAGGTCTTTTCAGGAGAACAATGGGGAGGAAAGTCGCAGATCAAAGCCAAAGGATCTTCAACTATGGTCAGTCATAAAATTAAAATCTGCATTGTATCTTCGAACAGCCTTTCGGATCGGAGAAGACGTTGTTGCGTTTGCATGGGAGGTAGATTGGGGGAAACCTGGCTTCGATCGGTAAACATAACAGGCGCTAGCTAGCTAGCTAGCTGCTACTACAGTACTAGACAGGTAAACATTACCATAGACAATGACGTGTCAACACTCGAGTACTCGTCACAGTCATGGGTGCGTCACTCGCGCTCAGGCACAATGGACGTCATATCATGCATTCAGTGATCACGCGCGACAAAACTCAAGAACTCGTACTATACCTGACTCGACTACAGACCAGTAGATCGGTACATGATTGTATGTTCCAACCAGAGACTGAGTCCAGGGTAGAGTGAAAGGAGTGTGGACTGTGGTGTCCTGGTGCATGCATTGACTTTTTGCGTGTATGGTGCTGCTGATCAGCTGATGGGGCGATGAAAATGACTCAGTACAGTCATATCAGACAGTGGAGACTGGAGTCTCGCCCGCGCCTGTGTAGTGCCTCTGTGGACCGCGCGCGCGTGGTCATGCACACGACATGCGCGCACGAGGTTTGAGAACAAAGCCTTGAAGTACATGTACTGTAGTAGCACTGTCTGTACAATGACAGTAACTACAGTGAAACCTGTCTAAGACGACCGCTCGAGGGACCTTCAAAATGTGGTCTCTGTTACCAGGTGCAAGGTGGTCTCCTTATCCATGGTCATTTGACTGGAAATAGCATCCCTTGATGCTGGTTTCAGTGGTCTTCTAGGACAGGTGGTCGCCTTATCTGAGTGGTCGCCTTGACAGGTTTTACTGTACACTGTAGTTGATAGTTGCGTAGATCCACAAGCGTGCGCTTTGCTACCTCATCCTGTGTCAATAAAATGACTACCCGTAACCGGTACAATAATTACAATGTCAGGTCACATTTTACTCGTAATAGGTAGCCCAAGGGACCAGGGAATAGTTCCCTTGTATTTGTCCAGCATTACACTGTTACAGTACGAGTCGCAGTCTAGTAATAATGCGAAGAATATGAACAGCCTATGACCCACAAAAGTATAGTTCACACACAACAGCACACACAACAAGAACAATACTGTACATGTATCACACTGGAGTGTATGGCAAAGCTGCGACAGCACTCTATGCTCGGCTGGCATCGATGCTCGCCGACAAGAAGCAGGAGCCGTACACTGCCACAATCTCCTACATCCGATGTAAACTCAGCTTTGCCCTCATCCGTGCTGCTGTTGCCAGTCTGCGAGGCCATCGGCACCGAGTGCCCTCAGATGCAAACGACGCGGCCCGATTTGCGGTTGCCATGACCAGCATCTAAAGCTCCCTCCCAAGGCTTCATACTAGACTGTTTTCACAGCCATTTTTGCTCTCTCGACTGTTTTCACAGCCATTTTTGCTCTCTCGACTGTTTTCACAGCCATTTTTGCTCTCTCGACTGTTTTCACAGCCATTTTTGCTCTCTCGACTGTTTTCACAGCCATTTTTGCTCGTTTTTCTCAGTCCGGTGCTGTTGAGGTTGCACTCGTAATAGTGTTTATTTTGCCCGTACAAGAGGCTTGGTTATACTGAAGAAAAAAAATATCGGTGTAGCTTTAATTTCGGTAGAGAAACCACGCACCTAAATTTAATTACACCTACTTCAGTAAATGGCACTGGAGTATGCACTGTGCGTGTGTGTGTGCAGGGAACGCTGGTCACCTAATTCTACAAGTACCGGTACATCTAATACACCTGAAACCTGGCAGGTCCCCGACACCGAAATTTTACTACACCTAAAATTACATGTTATACAGTACTGAATTTCCCGTCTGAATTTTACTTGTACATGAACGATATTGCTGAGATAGCGGGTTTTAGTGGGTGAATGTGCAGGGCATGATGATGCAGACTGGTTACCATATTTTTCCGGTTGTAAGTCGACATTTTACGACTTAAAATAGAAGGAGAAAGGGTGGGGGACTGCACTGGGCCTGGGGGTCGACTTTCAACCGGGATTCGACTAATATTAAACCGGGAACTATCAGTACTGTATCTTACAAAAAATGAGCTGCATGCACCGCAGGCACCAGTGCACCATGTTTACACATTTTTGCCAGTTTATTGGCCTTTTCAAGGATTGGGACGTTATACTCTCCAATAAGGAATGTTCACATGATTTGTTGATGTGTTATTAGCAGGAGGTGGTTAGTAGTGCTTCTTTGGGTGAAAACTTTAAAACGCAGAATTGAGACCTCCGGATACGGGGGTCGACATATCCGGAGTCGACTTACAACCGGTAAAATACGGTACACAACGAAGGCAGCAGCACTGACCCGCAAGCACAGTTGCATACCGGTACTACAGTTGCGCTAGGTGAAATCCGACCAGAAGTGCAAAGCTGGCAACCCTGGACTAGTTTCGATTACATCACTGTATTTGTACATGTGTACGTACAGCAGCATTCGTGCCACTTCCAGGGCGTTAATGCCAATGGCGTGCTACTTGAGGGCGCCAAATACGCACTTTGGGTCGGATTTCATCGAGCACAACCATAGTACACTGTACTCCTTATGAGTCATGGCCTCCTGTCTTGATGCAAACATTTCCGAAGCACTCACACGGGCATGCGCATGGACAAGCACTTCATTCGCCTTCAGTTCAACAACTATTGTCCTTTTCCAACGCCGAAGCATAGCGATTACTCAGCGCCATAATCACAACGGTGGTTGTGGCACCTGGCAGGAGAGTGCTGGTACTAAAAATTATTATTCGATCATTCACAGGATAAATGCCCCCCTGAGTGAACACGGCGACGTACCCGCAATAATAATAAAAAGGTTAGTGATAAAAACGCCCAGACAGCTGTGAGGGAGAGTCGGAAATAGCAGCAACAAGACACGGCGACCCAGACTCAATGGGAAAAAGCAGGAACGCGCAAAAATTTACAAAAAGGACAAACAAGAAGATAGAATTACTAATGGGCCAAGAAGCGAAAATACTCTCTTTCTCTCTTGCGATCACATGATCGGAATTTGGGGCAATAGCGACCAGGGGAGGGGACACGGGGCTCAACAAATACAGCGAAAAGACTACTAAAACTTGGATGTAAAAATTGAAAAAATCGTATGGAACCACTTTGTCTATGAACTGCAAGGCGGAGGAAGGCATTTGACACAGAGCACGGCCAAACAAAGAGAATATTATACATCTCAGGCATAACGGCGTTAGTGTTCCAACTACTTTCTAAAATCTACTGTACAGGAATTCGGTTTGAATTTGTGACGGCATTCACTCACACTCTGGCACTCGCCGCGCCGCTTGTTTCATTATTCTTCCGGCTTGTCGGTGGGCGCGTCGGCGAAGAACACGGAGGGCTCCGGATGCGCACGCTACACGTTGCAGGAGACACAATGCACAACAACACACAGAAATGAACACAAGCCGGAAGTCACGGCCACGAGCAGAAGGGAAGACGCCGCGCACGCCACAGATACCTAGCCCCTACGAGTGCAGGCCGTTTTGCCCGTAGCGATGTGACATGGCCATTCGATACGGTTACTGTTCTTACAAAATATCAAATCCTGCCCTCCAACCCAGCCCACCTGTTAACATACATGTTTGTGTCGTACGTCAAAACGTAGGGATTTTCTGTGTCAATCCAAATACTTTGTGGAATGCATGTCTTTAACATACATGTAAACTTGGGAATAGCCTATGCACTGGCATAGGATATTCCCAAGTGTATGTTACATGTGCTGTGTAGGGGGGGTAGTCGACTTACAATCGGGGTCTAACTACCCTTGAACTGGGAAATCGAGGCCACAACTAGGGGTCGACTTATAACATGTGGCATACTGTAGATGGAGAATGTGCACATACCTTGTCTTCCTCATCGTCATCTTCTTCGTCCGAAGATCCAGCCTTGGCCTCGACCGCCTCAGTGGTGCGATTATCATCTTCCGAAGACTCGTCAGTCGGAGCTGTCGGTTCGGACTTGGAGATCTAAAGGCATCACGTGATCACACACACACAAAAGGGAAGCATGCTATAGGCTTGGAATTACTGTGTTTTTCACTCAAACCAGTGAAATACTGTAAGACATGTAATTTTTGGTGCATTAAAATTTCGGTGCCAGGTTTCAGGTGCAATGTAGAATTAGGTGACCAGCATTCCTTTCACAAATCGTGCACTCTAGTGCCCATTAGCTATCTCCACTCAGTCACCGAAATCCGAGCTAAGCTGTGGCGAGGCTGTGAATGCAACGGCAACGATGTGCACACATTTAGTGTGTGTGTGTGTGTGTAAGAGAGAGAGAGAGAGAGAGAGAGAGAGAGAGAGAGAGAGAGAGAGAGAGAGAGAGAGAGAGAGAGAGAGAGAGAGAGAGAATGTGACAGGGAGTGGCAGCACACAAGCCAAGGGCAGCTCACTCCAAACTGTGACAGGCGAGAGGGATCTCCCGGTGGCAAGTCTTCATCGGACAGAAGTTCTGACGGTGGCGGTGGCTCGGGCAGAAGAGAGAGGCGTGCAGGATCAGGACCTCCGTTGGATGGCTGGAGCGTGTGGCATGGCAAATGGCAGAATGACATTCATACAAAGTCAACAACACGCCGCTGAAGACATGGTAACGACAGAACAAGAATCCCAATGGCTGCACGGCCCACAACCCAAAGACAACAAAAAACGATCTTTGCTTATGCTTATTGGCCACAGGCCTTGGTGAGACGACAATGTTTCAAAAACAACGTCATGTTGCATACATACCTTCATGTAGCCTTCACCAGTGCCATCCCTACATACACACACACACACACACACACATACACACACACAAACACACACACATGCCCAAAGCAAACACCCACAGTCATGAAATGCTGCCGCCGAACAGGAGAGCTACCACCAAACCACTGTGGCACTGCTGGACATCCGTGTGTGTGTGAGGTTGTGCACAGCGAGAACAGAACGTGCGGAAAGCAAGACATCAGATCCAGACTCTACAGGAGCTATAGGCACAGTACACTAGCCGTACACAATGGGACTTGAAATGGGTACACAGTACATGCTGTATTTCCGCGCATATAAAGCCATGGCGTTATATCCAAATATAAGGCCACCCTCACTTATAAAGCAATGGCGTTATAAGTGAACAAAATTCAATGTGGAGGAAGTTGCATCTGGCGTTAAAGGTGAGTTCAATTCTTTCAGTGAACCTACAGTAGCGGTGATTCTCTCTGCATGTACCCATCGGCATCCCCACTGTCACATGCCATACCGCCACCGCACCTTCACATAAGTTTGTATGCCACCTTGTACACAATAGGTTCACAATTCGAAATTTTCAGGGAAAATTGAAAGTACATGGATGCTCGACATGAACGTGCAACGGCACCGTACGAGTACTCGAAGTTCATACTTTTTTCGCATGTACGCGTCTCTCACTTTTAGCGCCATGGCGTTAATAAAACCGAGGCAATTTTCTCCAAAAATTTGGTCCGAAACAACGATGTTTCACCTATAACGACATGGCTTTATATGCGCGGAAATACGGTAACAAGACCGAAAAAAGTAGCATTGTGATACTATGAATTGGGGTTTCACTTGGGATACACTGTGCCTTTGCATGAGTGCAACATATGTGAAGCGCTTTGGCCCAGACAAGGGTGCAACAGTATTGCCCGGCAATCTAAACGTTTGACACACAGCACTTTGGTGCATGAGAATCTGTCTGGTCAATACAGGATGGCGCTTGGTACAGGGTTCGGCAAACATAGGTTGTACTGTAACGTGATAGCTACAGGTAACAGCGTTGACAAACAATACTTACTCCGCGCTGCTTTCGGGTGCTTCCTCCGAGGCGGCCGCCGCAGGTGCTGCGGCAGATTTGGAAGTGACCGGTGCCGGACTGTCGGGCACAGAGCCCGGCGCGGTGGCCGTGGCAGCGGACTCCGGAGACGAGCGCAGCGCGGCGTAGCAGCGAGTGCAGATCCTCACCGGCTTGTTGCTGATCTGCGGCAGCAGCCACTTGTGCTTGGAGCAGTTGCCGCACACGAGCGTGCCGCATTTTCTGCAGTGGTGCTGCAACACGGTGCAGAGCATTGAACACACAAACACAACGCCGAGAAGTAAACCACCGTCAATAAGAGCAGTAAAGAGAAATTGAACATGTGGTCGCCACACGTGATTGGCCAGGTTGGTGTTTATGTGACTGTGCGTTGCTGTTATTCAGAAGCCCACACCTGCAAACAGATACCAAGTAGAGCTGTGGCAAGCGAAATCCTATACTCGCCAATGCAAGGTCCTGCTGAGGTCTGTGCAAAGCACTCGTAGAACTTGTGATTCCGGGAATGCATCAGGGCTGTGCACGTTTGGTGTAACACCTACACTGCTGCTCAATGAAATCCGATCGCGAGAGTCACGCCCTGCACCCTGTTCACATGCTGGGGTGTTCGCAGGTCTAGGGCTGGACAGCGCCCGCAGTGGCATGGACTCAATTTCATTGAGCAGCAGCATAGTAGCAGTACATCTATGTGTATTGCCTAATGGCCTTTGAACACAAGCAGCCTGGCACCACAGTGGCCAACAGCTACAAGGATAGTTTCATCCTACTAGTATCCGGGCACTCACTGCGGAGAGAGAAGGAGAGAGAAGAGAGAGAGAGAGAGAGAGAGAGAGAGAGAGAGAGAGAGAGAGAGAGAGAGAGAGAGAGAGGAGAGCGAGAGAGAGGGAGGGAGGGAGAGAGAGAGAGAGAGAGAGAGAGAGAGAGAAGGAGAGAGAGAAAAGAAGAGAGTGAGAGAGAGAGAGAGAGAGAGGGGGGGACACAGAGAGAGAGAGACAGAGGGAGAGAGAGAGAGAGAGAGAGAGAGAGAGAGAGAGAGAGAGAGAGAGAGAGAGAGAGAGAGAGAGAGAGAGGAGAGAGAAGGAGAGAGAGAGAGCACAGCAATGCACAACGACTTCGACTCACTCTACGATTGATGGCGGAAAACTTTGTCTTCTCACAGACCAAGCACATCGTTGCATTGCTGTCTGGTACCCATACAGCTGCGCCTTCTACCGACGGTCCCTCTACACCACCTGCACACAACATTGTCCCAAACACAGACACACACAAAGTTTACATCAGACCATCGCTGAAGCAATAACAGCGCAAACACACTCCTACTTGCGCTGGAACCAAACCTAAACTAAACGTCTTGAAAGGGCACACCCACACGTGTGCGTGCACACACATCCGGACACCACTTTCTAGTCACACATGCTACATTGGTGACACGACCAGAAATACCCAATCAGTGCGTTTCTTAACAAAGCTACGGCCTTTTACTGCACTGGCCAGAAACTATCCCTCCTAAGACAACATGGTGTAAGGTATTCTCCTGCCATCGTTACTAGCCTGCATGCTCGAACCCACACACATGTCATCTGGAACTGGATACACAACATTCAGTGGAAAGAAAAGAAGAAGATCCTCACTCTTTTTTCTAAGGTCGTTGATGCACTTGTTGATGTGTGCCATCCATTCGGCTTTCTCGGTCGCCGTGGCTGCATATACTGCGAAAGACTTGTGCGGGGAGATGATCTGCCAGCCATACTTTAGCTCTGTACGCAAATCACAATACACGCAACAGAATAATAAAAATACCATGATAGGAAATGAATTACAGCTACACCATAGCTCAGCGGTTAGAGCATCGCTGGCCTCAAGAGAATGCCCCTGGTTCTAGTCCTAGTGGCGACAGTGAACATTTTCTTCGCGCACTTTTCCAGTTTGCATCTTTCCCTCAAACCAATGAATAGGAAATGAATTCCTTCCATTTTCTAATCCACTGAAAGTTCAGTTAGAAAACGCCTTATAGGGTATTCATACGACAAGCACTTGCACGTTTTACAGGGAGTGACATACGAGAAAAGTGACTGTGCGGATTCACACAGCTGCACTTCACGACAGGCACGTTTGCCTTTTTGAATGCTTCACGGACCAGTAGCCATGGGTATTTCAAATTTTCAAAACACGCATACAATAATTATCATGTTCTAAGGGGCCGTCCAAGGTTACCAATAATATTTTCAAAACGAAATGTTTTCGTTTGGGGGTGAGTGGGTTTGATGGAGTTTCGTTTTGAAAATAATTATTAAGAGCCGCGTAAAAAATCAAGTCTTGTTTAGCGCTTTTTGGTGTAAATGTACTCGTGCACGCCACGATTATCGTGAAAGTGGGCCCCCAGCTCGCTTGGACTTTTCAGCCACTTTTCTCGTTCACAGGTAAAACACCATAGCAACTTTCCGGTGCACGTGGATTTGCCCGTCGTGTGAATACCCTATTACAGCTTAGATCCTCCTGACAAGGATCAAAAAGGTATACTATAATAATAATAATAATAAAGCCGTACCAAAGGAAGTTCTACATTGAAGTACTGCCTTGGACATGGAAATCGGGTCGAATGACTCGGGCCTGGTGTCCTCCATTGCGTGCAGCGCATGTGTTGATCGCATGTGTACACACGGCTGCATGGCCAGCACCCTGGATAGCTTGAGATACGACCGGATTTCCATGTTCACGACAGTACATTGTTGTGCGTAGACATAACCCCACCCCACCGCCACCACCAAAACAAAAACACACACATACACAAACAGACTCAAAACATACACTGCGACAGCTTGCTTGCGGGCACATGATTTCCGACACTCACCGCCATTATCGTCCAAAGACGCTAGCTGTACATCCACTAGTGACATGACGTGTTGCTTGTTGTACTGCAAAGGAGCAGACGCACGCACACAATTACGTGGCTTAGTCACACTCTGAAGAGGAAGCTAGCTCCAGCTACGTCTACAGTATACTAAGCTTTCGTCATCCCAGCATTGACGTAAAATCCGGCACATGGGCGACTACAACGACAGCCTGGGAACAACTAAGTAAATTGACGTCAGCTGAGGCTACTTGTAAGACCTCAGCAGTTTCAGAGCAGCAAGCAGTGGATATTAGAGAGGTTCCGGGGTACGATTTTCCGTGCCAAAATCCGTATGGGCGCTACGGATTTTTTCCAGGCGTGCTCCATACGATTTTTCGGCACGGAGAATCCGTGTGGACTGGCTTTTATACGAACCATGTTTCGTATGGAGATTTTGCGTCATCGGGTGCAGAAATATTTTTTCGCGTACAAATTTGGTACGAGAAACATCGATTTTTCGCGGGAAGTTTTGATTTCGGTACAAATTTTCAAAATAAAAAGGCATAGCGCGGGAATGTGACGTGTTTGCGATAGTAACCTAGGCAATGACGGCAAACACATAAGTTCCGTACCCCGGAACTTTTCACTGCTCGAAAACGACGTATAAAAAATCCGTAGAGCCTCCACGGATTTTGGCACGAAAAATCGTACTCCGGAACCTCCCTGGCTGTGTGGTAATCAGAGTACTACAGTGCATTTCAAAACTATAGACGCGTAGGGTTTTTGAAATATTTCAAATTTGGCTGGGACTTTTTGAGAATAGTTTTCGGAATATTGCTCAGGATCGCTCCACTCTCATATAGTTTCTAAAGGATTGGATAACAGACGCCCAATTTGGAAAAATTTATGCACAAAGTGATCACAGATTTTATGTGGTATAGATGCTGGCATAACGATTTTTGCCTAGGTACGCGTCTATAGTTTTGAAATGGACTGTAGCACCTACATGTACTCGAACTGGGCATCTCGCTGCACACTTTAGCCCCTAAACCAAACATGAATTCTTCGACCATCACTGAACGAATATTCTATCTTCTACGCAGTATTCAAACCATTTCAACTTATTTTACCGCCCTATGAAATTCTGGCACAGCTGCACAACATCAGTACGGCAGGTTAAGGAGTTCCACCGATGTATGGTGCCGAAAAAAAGAGCCACAGTTCTAAGACCAGCTTGCAAGGTGAGAGCAAACACCGAGCCTAACTGACACATACCTTCTTCTTGTCGATGACGATGTTGCCATACACTAGAACATCGTTGAAAAGGAAAAACTGTAGCAGACACAAGTTCACAACGGAATGCTGTTAGTGGGCAACACACTGAAGGTGGTAATGGGGCGCACCGGCATTTTGTACAATGCGAGCGACGCTGGAGCGTGCTCAAATTGCACAAAGTGTAGCGGATTCTCGGTCACATGACCTGATTTACTTCGGTTTCAATGAAATTCTCATAGTATTGGCTTCATGAAATTCTCCGGTCTCGCGGTCACACTTATATGTATTACGACCGCTTTCCCGTATCAGCATGCGCCGTTCACTTCCGCACCGTATTATCCTTATTTGCATGCGTACTACAGCTGTGTACAACTAGATTCCAGTGCGCCGCTGGCCTTCCCTTTTGGTATAGTTGTACCGTACACCGTATTCAGCAGGTGAGCAGAATTCGCCGCTCCTTGCCTTTTTGCCTTGCTTCCATTATCTCTCTCTCTTGTTGTGAGCCGAACAGTAATGTTTCTGTCCTCTCTGTAATTTACAAAGTAACATTAGTTATGACACCAGATTCAATCTTTCGAAGTTAGTTCTAAATTCACGAATCCAGACTTTTGTATAGAATTACACAGCGCACTGCTACAAAAGCGACTTGTGTACTCCTTCGCCAGGCCAAAGTAACATGAACACAGAAAATGGGTTGGCGCTGGAGGTGTCCAGTACTGTCTACCCCATGCTGAACTTACTCACATGCACGGCCATGGAAAAATAGCGGTGCATCGAAGTAGATGTAGAAACTTCTGCCAAGCTATACTATACACCCAGATTCTTTGTGAGAACTAGACCTGGTCTAGTGAGAAGGCATTTTCTTGCCTGTTTATATACCTGGAAGTAAAATAAATGATGATGCCCTCCTGGGTGAAATTTTGACAATTTACTGTACGTGGTGTAACCTAGGACTGTCCGTGTGTTGCGAGTTGGGTGTACTAAAATATAAAAAATAACAACAACAACAACAACAACAGCAGCAAAACAACAACAACGCCTGTGACTACACCTACCTGTCTTGGCTTGGGCTTCTTCCGGCAAATCTTGGTCAATACTCCTTCTCCAACCAGTACACGGCCAGATTTTTGAAGCGCCTGCGAGACAGAAAACAGACACGGGCACACATGAACACACATACACACACGCGCGCACATACAAGAGCAGACCAAGAGTGAACCAACCGAGCACAGCCCTGTTTTGGTGCATTTCACCGGGTTGGTGTTGCACAGCGTTGGAAATCTTCAAATCTCAGCTTCGAGGCATCGAGACGACGCAGACAAGAATTTTGATTAGCACGATACGCCTACGTAAGCAACGAACTGGTGATGGGGTCACGAAATGTAACAGAACGTACCCAGCATCAGAGGATTGCTCCAACTACCAACTCATGCAACAGAACCCAATGGTATAATTATTACTACAGTCGACTCCACTTCTAACAAACTCGCATATAGCGAATTTCGCGATATAGCGAACCATTGTCCATGTCCCAGTTTGAACCCGTGTGTAAGTGCATTTTTGTTATAACGAACTTTGGCTATAAAGAACTAATTCTCCTGCTCAATGGTGTTCGTTATAATCAAGAGTGGACTGTACATTAAAAAAAAGTAGAATGCTGCACTGCTTGGAGAGTACTCTACGCCCTGGGCCAGAACTTTTTACATGGCAAGGAGAGAGGAAGTTCTGCAACAATTCAGACGATCACATTTCTTACGATAATGACACAACATACTGCATAAGCAGAAATATTCGTCTGGAATTTAATTTTATCTTTTTTGTCCAAGGAGCTTTTGGACTAAAAATAAATGCCAGACTAACGTCGATTTGGCCAGCTTTTCAATGCAATCTCATGATCCATGGACGGAATTTAGAACCGGACGAACTCCCTTTCTTTGGACGAAATTATTGACTGACGAATTTTTCTGCCTGTACAGTAGTCAAGGCAAAGTTACGTTGATCCCCCCCCCCCCCATCCGTCTTTAACTTCCGCCCCTGTCGAAATTATCTGGTTCACTCACCTCTCCTGCACCGCCAAAGGCACTTTCCACCATCATGATGCGGCGGAGATTGGCCTCACTGTTCGCTGCAGCAGAAAAAAGACAAGGCGGAACACAAGCATGATAAGTGACAATTTCTAATCAGAAATACAAAGAGGATACAGGAAGCATCTCAGGCTGTAGCTGGCTGGTAGGATGTAGAAGAGGTTCAAACAGCGGTGCAAACAGAGCATGCTCCGGCTGTTTTGGCCTCAACGCCGGAGCAAGCAAGCATGTTCTGCTTGGTCCAGGACAGGTGCAGCTTTTCCAACCACACCCGCTGGTCTTGCGGCACCACTTCTACGCCATACCAAACAAATACGCCCTCACATGCTTGCCTGGACACTGGGTAACAAGTAATCACGGTGGGGATATCCCCACTACCCGATTTTGCAACCAGAAATTTCAGCGACCAGTTAAAGGCAATCGCTAAAACTTCCTGCTCTACAGTAAACACAATTATTGTCAGATGAAGAACTTTAGTGACATTACAAAAACACTGATTTGAGGCTATATAAAAATGATTTGCTGGTCACTTGACTGGTTCGGTCAGTCACTCCGAGCTGCACCAAAGAGACGCAGCAACCCAGAGATTGAGTAATATTAGAAAAGCACATGCCCTCGGGGGTGTAGAATTACTCTTCTACCGGTGAACATGGATTGTACTGGGCTGGATGAGTAATATTACAAAAGCGCATGCCTTGGAGGTATAAAATCAATCTTCTACTAATGTGCTCTCTCTCTCAAAACTGTGCTCTCCGCCTCCGTACCAAGCCCTACAGACTACATATGATTTCCCTGCTTTCGAAATCCAGTATTGCACCGGGCAAAGCGGGACGCCAAGATAGAAAGAAACAGAACCCTCTATCCCAGCCACTGAAAAAGTCCGGTACGACTACCCATCTTCATTGGCTGACTCTAACTGCCAGAGTTCAACTGAGTTCCTTCGCCGGAGTACTTAGAGTGCTAGCATGAGCTGAAAACAGGCTTTCAACACACGCCAAGTAGTACACCCTCTATCTATGATGAAGCTGCAAACACTTCTGTCACATTTTGTGAGTCTATACTGTTTCCTTCTCCTCACCACCATCAGTCCGTGCATGGCGCCTAGTCAATGGATGGTACAGTCACACCTCGCATAACCGCACACATCCGTTTTCCACAAAAATATCCGGATAGGCGACGGAACCGGATAATCGAACACACATACTGAATGTATGCATGGCATATGCTGTAAATCGGTAACCAACGATTTTCTTCCGGATGGCGAGGGATCCGGATAAAAGAGGACCGGATAAGCGAGGTCTGACTGCACCAGGCGCGAACTGATGGCGACGGTGAGAGGAGAGGAGAGAGAGAGAGTATGGATTTGCAAGGTGTGACAGAACCGTTCGCAGGCAGACAGTAAAGCACGAGATGTTCGGCACTGACCGCCAGTTTACAAGCTATTATTAAAAGAGCTGCATGTCTTCAAACCATCACTCAACTACAGGTAGTCAAGTAAAGTAAAGTTCGCACGTCCGCGATACCACCGGCTATACAATCAGCACAGGGAATTTTGCTTGCGCCAGGCCACCACCATGCCTGACATTAGGAGATGTAGATATTATTGACGTGTGAAAGTTTGACACACAACTGTTTACCAGCTGTAGCTAGCAAGTCACTGTGAGGAGTGCAACACTACCGGTATTAGCAGCTGACAACTGATGATTAGAATATCACGCTACAAGATCTATCTCTCTCCCTCTCCCTCTTTCTCTGTCAAAACAGCTGTACAAAATCGCGGTGTGGTGCGTCGCACTGCGAGTTTCAAAAAAAAAAAAAAAAAACGGCTCTTCCCTGGTGGATCATAATGACAAGCATGCAGACACAAAATAAGGGGGGGGGGGGGGGGGGGCAGGCAAGCTGATCATTTTGGTGCACTGGTTTGAACAAATGAATTTATTCCATGTGTTGTTACATTATTGTAATCAAATATCAGGACACTTTCATACCATGATACATTATCCAGTTTGAACCTTGGTCTCAGTTTAGCTGTCTACAGTGGCCCTAGACCAGTTATTTTCATTCTCAGGGCTGGCATGACCCAAACGCCTCGCAGGAAGGCCGTCCACACGTGCCACGCTGCGCTCAGATAAGTATGCATTGTGTGAGAGGATGTGAAGCACACTTCTGCAAACCCTTGCCCCAGGTGCAGATATAGGATGTACGTCCTGTCAGCTAAAACTTCTCAAACAGATTCGAAGGGCATGCGACACTACATGAATGGGAATTGGGACAACAGTAAAATAAAAAGGCAGCAACATTTTTCAAGATAAATTCATCTCCCTCAAACTACGACCTACAATGCAAAAGATCCCTGAAACAAATCAATAACAAAACATTCTATAATTTCGTATTGACCTAAAGTTTGCATCTCACTCGCCCAGTGGAAGAAAAGCCTCAGTTCAGACACAAATCGGCACTTGGTGGAGCGCATAGAGTTGGATTTGCCAGGCTTCCGACAATAAGTACACGCCATTCTCTCGTTGACAAAAAATAACACAAGTCACGACTACTGGGTAACTTCCAACACAAACGTTCAAGTCACCACTGGTCGACTGATATCTGGTCTCATCAAAATAAGAAACACGACTCGCAGGATAAGAGAGTTGTTGCTTTCTTCTTACCTAGTTTGTCAACCATCGTGATTTCGTTCCTGGATGCACCTCCACTGGACAATACAAGGGCTCTGGAGCAGGCTCACAGCACACCAGCCGAGCTTTTACGTAGACACCGCTGTCACCGGCTAAAGGCACCTGAAGAGTAGGACCCACTTCACGGCTCTTTTGCACGTCCCAAAATACTACAACTGATCCCACTCGCGGACTAAACCAGACGAGAAAATTATGCTGGACAGGAAAAGCTACTGTCGGCGAAGCGCTCTAGGAACGCAGCTCAAAACCAAGCAGCTGTTGGCTCCCCTCCGAGTTCTGTCCGATCCGCCACAGGGATGGTGTCAAGCAACCAAAAAAATACACGAAGGATCTGGTGAGTCTTGAGCGGGTACAAAAGTTAACAAGTCACCCTCCCTTTTTTGCTGCCCAACACACTTCCGAGTGCAGATGTGCCTGATGTGGAGTGCAGTCTGGAGTGGAGCGCAAGGATCCGCACTCTGGTCAGTCTGGAGTCTGGTACAGATGCAGCTAGCGCTAGCAGGCAGGTGCGTGACCTACGATTAACATCGGACACGATCTCAGTCACTGCTCAGGTCTGCGACACCCACATGAATCGCACGCATGTTCTCCATAAATCGGCATATCACACTGATAAACAGTTTCGGCTGCAAATAATCAAATTATTTTAGCAAGATTTGTACTTTTCCACCGTACGGTTGTACTGGAAAGTGAAAGTGGCCGTGGCGCGGCCAGTCCTGTTTTGGGAAAAGAGACCCAACGTTTAGGACTTTTTGGGAGTGGCTGCTCATGTAATGATTATGACTGTAATGGTGCCGTCACAAAAGCAAGACAAAGTAAAGCGGCATGCAGCACAATGTCATCATTGACTGAGCTTGGTTCTGTGTTCTTGCTTTCACAATCCACATTCTACCGAGCTCGCGTGATACATGTACATAGTACTTAGTAGCTAGCAGATAAACAGATTCTACAGTAGAGTCGCGCGCCCAAGAACGTGTCGTTGTTTCCAAGGCCAGGGGGTAAGTAAGCCTCATGACTCTCTGACGTTCTTATTTTTTAAAGCAATCTGGCTGCGTTCTTATAGCACGTTCTTAGGGCGCGCTCACACTGCGACCAAAACCAGCGTCCATGCGGCCATGCGGCCAAGTTGCATGGCAACGGCATGAACTTGACCAAAACGTCGCGGCCACGTTTCAAATCGTGACCGCGACCTCCGGAGGGGGGTGCCACGACTTGGCGGCAACATGATCGTAGACGTGAAGCGTATTTGTGTACAACCTGGCCTGAAGTATGTTCAATTTCTCAAATTCCGGTGTGTTGATTCATGAAAATCGGCGGTTGTCGATGTCACCTCGACATTTGCACATTTTTAAAATTTTGTAGTTGTGGTCCTGCACGCACGCACCGCCATTCTTTGCCCTTTTTGGACGATGTCGATTTTGTTTTTGTTTTTGTAGTTGCTTCGTTGTGATCGGGTCAGTGACCAATTTCTACAGTGTACTCGTTCAATACGATGGCAGCTTGGTCTGGCTTTTCGGTTTCGGAAATCATCTTTCTCTACTTTTCTGCGATGAAGGAATGCCATACCTCAAGACATTTCAGTTACATATCATCGGAAAATACAGTTCTCATCTCGGCAACAGACGAAAGAAACCACTACCGGAATTTCCACTGCACTGGCACTTGCTCTGACCACGAGGTCAGGAAAGCGAAAGCGAAAGCGCTTGGATGTCAGCGGCATGGCAGTCCCTCAAGAGTCCAAACCTACCTGATTGTATGAATTATTTTCGTCGACTTCAAGAATACGAGCCACGAGGCACTTCCTCCAACATGCGCATATGCAACATGTGAAAAATTACATCCAAAACGGGCCACAACTTTATTAGGAAACGCACGAACTCTTTTGGATACGAACTGCAATTCGTAAAGTTTGTGTGACAACTTCACGTCTACGCGTCTACGAGGCCTAGTGTGAGCACGACTTCCACGTTTCTGCGTTTTTCTGACGCATGGACGCGTGCTCATGGTCGCAGTGTGAGCGCGCCCTAATAGCACGTTCTTATAGCACGTTCTTATAGCACGTTCTTATAGCACGTTCTTATAGCACGTTCTTAGAAACAGTGCGTACTGGATGTACAATGTACATGTACTAGTCAGGGAGTACGAGTATCCCACAAGCTGCCAGAAAGCCAACACCGCCGTTCGCTAGGCTAGGCTGTGGCGTTCTTAGTATTTTCAGGCTGGACGTTCTTGGGCTCCACGTTCTTCAGCGCACGACTCTACTACTGTACGAGGTGATTTGTAATAATTTTACATGAAAGTAAAAAAGGCTATCATTCCGTTGCCCTGGCGAGTTTTGAAGTGTGCATGGTCTCATTCTGTCACTATGTATGTCCTCTATCCACGTATGGACTTCTTGATCGAACACCACAAACATGGGAGTCACAGTGTGGGGTTGCTTTGCATGCATTTTTTCACCCAGAAAAAGTGTGTACAAAATTTTACAAGTCAGTAAAATAGGGTCTAACATCAACAAATATGACCTGAATGTGTCAAGAAGCTTTCAATGGGAAATCAAGATACATCTGAAGCAAGTCACATGCAGAGAAAGCAGACTGGTTTTGCAGGTTGCCCTACGTATTGGTTTCTGTACGTCGTCAATTGCGGTTCCAAACGGTAGGGTATCTTTGACCGCCTGCCGGCATTGTAGAGCATGAGAACGCAGACCTTATCTTGCTGCTCCATTTCTTTCAACTTGCAGTGCATCCTCTTACGTGAAATAACCACACTAAGCAAAATACCATCCATGATGCGCGCCGGCCGTCCCACGACAGGGTGCCTTCGTGCATCTGGGCCACAGTGCATTTAACCGGCACATACTGACAATGTTGGGGCTTTCATACTCTCCAAGACAAGTGCAGTGACTCCTTCACCTGATTCATAATACTTCTGTGTTGGAAGAAGACTGCAGACCACCCTCAATGGGTGCTCCGCCGTCAACCCCCAACATACATTCATGCCGCATTTCCTGAATTTGCACTTTGCCATCGTGAATCTCTACCAGCACTTCTGAGGTAGCAAGCTGAGTTTCATACGCAGCTCTACTGAACAGCTAATTATTAACCTGTATGCCATAAGCATCAGCAGCTTCGGACTTGGATTTGAATCACCTTTCATGATAGGTGAGTGAAAGACACCTTTTGTCAAAATTGCAGCACGGTTTCTGACCTTCACCTTTTTGGCTAATCTCTTCTTCAGCCCTGCTACTTTGACGGTGTGACAGACTCAATGCTGGCATCGGTGACCAGCCTAGGGTTTCCACCTGCCGTAGAATATGCTCGCTGGCTCTTGGACGTTCTTCAAGCATCCATTGAGGGATATTTTACCTCATTGACCACAAATTCACGAATTTCGATCCATGATTGACATCTCACAAGGCCGTGGAAGAAAACAATTCCGCTAAACGCTGCTGATGCTTACAAACTACATTACAATGGCAACTCACTTGTCTGTCGAACTAACAAAAACACTTCATGGGAAGAATGCAATCGTCCTCAACAGTGATAATATTATTTAATTTTACTCGATTTGTAAAATAATATGCCATGTAAAATTTTTACAAATCACCTCGTACTGAGTCTGGCTGTCCGCCGGACTGTTGCTGCTCTCTCGTGCATGTACAAATTGCATTTCATTACTGGTCCTCCTCAGCTACTTGCTGTATTGCCACCGCATCGCGTTTCTCCAGCCAACCCCAGAACCAGGAACCAGCACAATAATGCCACCAGCCACGCCTATCAACTGTCAGACACGCTCCCTGTCTCAGCTCCATCCGTCGTGAAGCGGTCGTTCCCGTACTGCTGTATTGGCGCATGGAACTCCCTTCCTGACAGGCTGCTGTCGCAGCGCCCACACAAAACACGTTTTCAGTCATTCAAGACAAAGGTCTACCGACACCTGAGAGACAGCAACTGGTACTGGGCAACAGATTCCCTGTAATTTTTCGAGCCCGTCGCTTGCCGGACCCGCTGGCCTTGCTCAGAGTGCTCAGCTGTGTTTTGCATACATGTACATGTACATGGAAAAACTTGTTATGATTCTTTTCTTTTCTCTGCTTATTCTTTTACCAGGCGTGGGCCATCCCCTGGATTATCAAAATGGGTGCCTTATTATTTTTCTGTTTTTTAGCTTGTTTTCTTTACACTTCTTTGTGCGAGTTTCGTTTCAGATCTATTAAAAAAGTTCATACGTTTTGGTTGATGAAGTTGACATGTACATCAGTCCAAACACTGATAATAAACAATCTCTTTTCATCTTGTTTTTATTTTTCTAAACACCTACCGGTACTTTTACCCATTCTACTTCCCCATAGCTAGATCTAGCTTTGCTTTACATTTCTGTTTCTTTTTCCTGGTGCGTGCTTGTGGCATTGAAGCCGAGACCTTTGGTCGGTGGAGCCCCTGGTACCTCACCATCACTGCTGCCCAGTGCAGCCCCTGCTCAGTAGCTGTTTGTTTTTGTCCACATAATTATTTATTTTACGAGTTGGGTTTGTGAATAATAGTAAAAAACAAAAACAAAACAAAAACTCTTCTTGATTGTACCGGTACATGTAAAACCAAAAGTACAAACTCTTGGTAAAACCTGACTCCCAGAGTCCCAGGTCGCGTCGTGTGGCTGGAGAAAAGTTTCGCCCGCAACTGCAAAACTCATTTTGGAACTACTGTAGATCTGCAATGTAGGTGCAAGTACCAATGTTTGGCCCAGGGAGTCGTCAAATATGACTCCCTGGTATTTGACGACTCCCTGGTTTGGCCATAGCGCTATAGCATAGCCTATAGCCTAGGGGGGGGGGGGGGCATGATAGGCAACGAGAGATGAGCACCTGCACCGCACTCGCTTGAACAAAAAATCATGATGACTCTGTCTCTGCTTAGAAAAACCACCGAAAACACTTCAGAAGGTCCTGTGTAATGTAGACAGTACCCTGCTTGAGGGAGGTGATTCTGAAGGGGAAAACAAACATCCCCGCTTTACTAATACGTCGGTGCATCCCACAGCTACACGTACAGATCAGACGGGGTCTTCACTAGTTGATGTCGAGCTCTTTGACTCAACGAGTAGAGGGGGTCCTACCGTCTCCAACGCCGCTCTACCACTAGTACCAGTAGGTCCAGTACCACTCCATCGATCCCAAGAGTGCACGGACTCTTGCAGCTACATGTAATTACTTTCCCTTTTTGGTCAGACCAAGACTGGCAAGAGTCATAGTCATGTAGTAGTAATGATGTACCCTTGCCCCTTGGTCAGACTTGAGTCACGTGACTTTGCCTGTGTCCATATTGAAATCACTAACTATTACTTGTAAGAAGTAGTGGTTGCGACCTCGGCGATGATTTGTAAGAAAAGGGTTTGCTCCCCACACCGGAGCTCGCGCTATTCCGCCGACTTTACTTGACACTTGACTGACTCACGACTGCCATCCAGAGCACACATGACCGAGGGTCCTCGACGTCTGTCTCACCGTCCAGGAGCGACACTGACTCACGCTGCTATCTGGTGCTCACGAGGTGTTTGTCGCGCTGAAAACGGAGCGTCTCTGTAAGTTTGCATCCCTGGTGATGGTCGTGCCTGGAGAGCACTATATAAGTGGTGCTCTTCAGGCACAATCTTCCTCAGCCTACTCAAGCTCAACTGATGAGGGGTGAATTCCCCGAAACACTGTGTATTGAGCAGGGAGTGGTGCTTTCTTGCAGGTTTGCCGAGTCGAAGGTTCGATGGACTTCTCGTGTGCTCTGGATGGCAGTCGTGAGTCAGTCAAGTGTCAAGTAAAGTCGGCGGAATAGCGCGAGCTCCGGTGTGGGGAGCAAACCCTTTTCTTATTACTTGTAATATTGAATATTACAAGAAGTCGGAGGCGGATAATACTTTGATAACGAAGGTACGTGTTGGGTCGTAAGTATCCACGCAAACACATATCCAGTCAAAATAAGGCACTTGTCAAAGTATCCGAACGTTTTCGGTTCCTTCTCATCAAGGATTATACAGGGAATGGCTCAAGTTGGAAAGACTAAAACTTATATACTTCGAAGTAGCGTAAAGATATGAGATAACAACACTCGTGACAAGGTGGAAAATTATCAAGTTCAGCACGACACAAAAACTCGAAGGAAATAATAATAGTGACAAGAACATAGTGAGCAAATTAAGTTACTTTGTTAACACCTCGACGAGGAGTAACACCAAACAATTGTAGCGACAACACATTTTCTTTCTGTACGCAAAGTTCAGGATCTAACTTACGGATATACAAAGCTTCTAACACAGCCAGATGCAACGCGCATCTACCACGTGACAATATTGAGAACACATTATCACTGTACAACTCACGACAATTGGTACGGGCTGACAGATGTTGCTTGATGGACGAAGTGCGATTCTTAGCTCCGTTGGGTGTTGTCTCCTCCAATGTCCCGTCATCTCGCCTCCTCGCGGCATCACCACTATCCGTCTCTTTGCTTTTCCGCGGCCTTCCACGTTTTCTGACACTAGCCGTTGTGTGCGCGATGCCCAGTGTCCTTTCAGCTACGTCTCCTCCATTGCGGATTTCTATTGATCTTCTTACTCCAACGTGTCCGGTGTTCGATATTGAGGTTCGTTTTCGCGGTCTACCACGTTTTCGAATATTGACTGTTGTTGTCACTTCCGTTGTCGTTGTACGTGCGTCCTCATCAGTCCGTATTTTTACTTGGCTTCGCGTAACCCTTCCCGACGCAGACAGACGTCACGAGTGTTGTTATCTCATATCTTTACGCTATATAAGTTTTAGTCTTTCCAACTTGAGCCATTCCCTGTATAATCCTTGATGAGAAGGGACCGAAAACGTTCGGATACTTTGACAAGTGCCTTATTTTGACTGGATGTGTGTTTGCGTGGATACCTACGACCCAACACGTACCTTCGTTATTAAAATATTGAATATATTATAATTAAAATGAGTAAAAATAAAATACCATGTACAGTACCGGTAGAAGAAATCACATGGAATTGGAACGAGTTATGAAGCAACTATCCATGATCCACGACTGTAACAAGAAACTAATTTCTTCCACAATTGTAGTTTAATTCTATTGTAATACTGGTACTGGCCAAGTATCCGAGTTATAAATGAGTAATGCAATACATGCAATAGCAACACTGTCACGGCCCATGGGGAAGGGTAAAAGAAAGTTGAGTGAAGCCCGTACCGGTATCGATTCGTGTCTCGAAGAGTTGATGAAAACAATTCGAGTCCCCGCCTATCCCCACACCTGCACGCGAACCAGTGGATATTGGAGGACAGCAGTGTAGCCCGGGGTCCATTCAAGCCAAAGTGGTTTCCGGCGATCAAGATTTCTGCATGTAGGGCCAGGGTCATGATCAGCTTACACTACAGTAAAACCAAGTTTTGTGGCAAACGGGGCCAGGACTGTAACAGTTCCCTGTTAGCGCTAACCTTATCTGCCCTCTAGCTCTGTATCTTGCACCTTTCCCTATCCTGTCAGCACGCGCGTTATCACCTTAGGGCACGAAGTGCCCTATATCAGTTGTGTTGCCTTGAGCAAGCATTGTCTTTTCCAAGAATACCTTCAAACGGTTACACTGGTAGCAGAGGATGGTTTCGATCCATCGACCTCTGGGTTATGGGCCCAGCACGCTTCCGCTGCTTCCGCTTTTTCGTTAAAAAGTCTGATGGCTCATTGCGCATGGTTTGTGATTGGCGGAATTTGAACAGGATCACCATCAAAAACAAAGCTTGCCTCCCAAACATTGATGACCTGTTTGATACCATTCAAGGTAGCTCATACTTCAGTAAGCTGGATTTACGCTCGGGATATAATCAGCTTAGGATCCGTCAGGAAGATGTACCTAAGACGGCTATCAATACTCCCTTCGGTCATTTCCAGTTCCGGGTTATGGGCTTTGGATTAACTAACGCCCCTGCCACGTTTCAGTCATTGATGAACAGTATTCTCCAACCGTACTTACGGCGGTTTGTGGTAGTGTTTCTGGATGATATTCTTATCTTCAGCAAATCCTGGCAAGATCATCTTGAACATATCCAGACAGTTCTTGAGACGCTCCGGAAAAATAGGCTATTCTGTAAGCAGTCGAAATGTGAGTTTGGTGTCAAGGATGTTCTGTTTCTAGGGCATCGCATCGACGGTGAATGTATCGCTCCAGATCCAAAGAAGCTTAAAGCAGTGAGGGAATGGCAGCCACCGACGACAGTTACGGAGGTGAGACAGTTCCTTGGTTTTGCGAACTACTTTAGAAGATTTATTGAGCACTACTCTACTATATCGCGGCCATTAGAGGAGATCACTGGCAAACATGCCAGGTTCGAATGGAGTGGCCCCCGTCAGCATGCATTCGAATCCCTGAGACAGGCCTTGTTGAGTGCACCGCTGTTGAAACTAGCAAACGTGCAGAAGCCTTTCAGAGTTGCAACAGACGCAAGTGATTTTGCAATAGCAGGCGTCCTTCTCCAACAGGGGGAAAGCGATAGTGCTTGGCATCCTGTGGCATATGCCAGTCGTAAGCTGTCACAAGCGGAGCGAAATTACACTGCTGCAGAACGCGAAACCCTGGCGGTGGTGTTTGCACTGCGATCCTGGAGAATTTATCTATTCCAGCATTTTGAAGTGTTCAGTGACAGCATGGCCGTAGTCTACTTGAGCACAAAAGCCAATCTCACTAAGCGCGAAGCTAGATGGGTTGAATTTCTTGCAGACTATGACTTCACAGTTAATCACAAACCCGGTAAGGAAAATATGGCTGATGCGTTATCCCGCCGCCCTGATCTGCGCGGGTCAGCAATTGGCAATGTAGTTGAGGAAAAGGATTGCCCACCCATCCTACCAGCACCCCATTTGAATACGATTGAGTTTGCTTTGGAACTGAGTGATAGGGTTGCTGAGATGATTTCGGAAGCATATCAGAATGACGAGCAGCTTTCCCCAATAATTCAGCGGCTGCGCGGCGATTCCTCTGATAATCTACACGAGCGGTACTATTGGGATGAAGAGTCCAGGTACCTATACCTCCGTGCAGCACCAAACAATCGCTTGTGTGTACCCAAGTGTGCAGTAAGGCTTCAGCTCCTGCAGGAGTACCACGACTGTGTTACGGCAGGCCATCAGGGACGGGATCGTACATATTTCCGGCTTCGTCAATTCTTCTACTGGCCCAAGATGGGCCTTGACGTGAAGAAATTTGTTAAGTCTTGCGGCATATGTCAGCGCACTAAGGGTGGGTTGCCTAGATCCGGTTTGCTGCAATCGCTCCCAGTACCAGACACCCCCTGGAAAGATATTTCCATGGACTTTATCGTTGGCTTACCCCAGACCCCTCAGGGCTTTGATGCAATTTATACATTTGTTGACCGGCTTACAAAATGTGTCCATTTAGTCCCCACGACTTCCAAAATTGACGCTAAGGGTTCTGCTGATTTGTATCTCCAGAATGTGTTTAGATTACACGGTTTGAGTTCCACTATTGTTTGTGATCGGGACCCAAGATTTACTTCTGAATTTTTCCGGGAATTGTTTCATCAATTAGGTACCACCTTGTCGTTTAGTACTGCCAATCACCCACAGACCGATGGGCAGACTGAGAGAATGAATAGAGTAATTGAGGATGTGCTTAGAGCGTTTGTTAACCACAAACAAGATAATTGGGACAAGCTTCTGCCTCTTTGCGAATTTGCAATTAATAGTTCATATCAGTCTTCCACTTCTAGCACGCCGTTTTATCTAAATTATGGACTTAATCCCAAGTCCCCACCAGATTTCCTGGCACGGAGGGGAGGAGGGAGTGCCCCAGACTGGATCCAGGATCGGGCGGATGCCGTCAAGTTGGCAAAGGACGCCATGATTGCCGCTCAGGCTAGACAAGCTCAGTATGCAGACAGGGGAAGGGTGCCCAGCAACCTGAAGGTTGGCGACATGGTGCTGGTGTACAAGGATTTCCTAACAACCGCAGAAGCCCGGGATCAGCCTTCACAGAAGCTACGCCCTAAGTGGTTCGGGCCCTACCCAATCATCAAGAAGATCGGACCCAACGCCTATCAGCTGGATCTACCCAGCGCTATTCGGTGCCACCCTGTCTTCAATGTCACTGCTCTGCGCCGGTATGAGCAGAATACTATTCCCGGCAGGCGGCAGCCACCCCCGCCACCGTTCACTGACTTGCACGGTCAGACCAGATACATGGTGGAGAAGATTCTTGACGATCGCCAGCGAAGGCATCAGACTCAGTACCTTGTCAAGTGGCAAGGATACCCAGACGACGAAGCGACCTGGGAGCCAGAAGAGAACTTGCTGGACGAGGCCGGTAGGCCGATAGTTGCTCTGAGGCGTTACAGGGCGTCCAGGGCATGTTAGTGACACTATGGTTACAGCGAAATGTTACTCGCTCAAATTCAATTGCACGTGTACCTTGAGAATTCCCACTTGATCCTTGTTGTGTTAAGCAATCCATTCCCCTCCTGTTTTAGATTTTCCCCATTTCCGTTATCTTCACTCGCCTGACTGTCCTTGGTTACCTTGCACGGTGCTTCAATTAGATGAGCGTTGTTGGGTTGACACGATTTCATTTTGATTATTCCCTTTCCACATATTCCTCGACTCCCTGGAGGCACATGTGCCTCGCTTAGGAGGGAGGGATGGTGTAACAGTTCCCTGTTAGCGCTAACCTTATCTGCCCTCTAGCTCTGTATCTTGCACCTTTCCCTATCCTGTCAGCACGCGCGTTATCACCTTAGGGCACGAAGTGCCCTATATCAGTTGTGTTGCCTTGAGCAAGCATTGTCTTTTCCAAGAATACCTTCAAACGGTTACAAGGACTCCCTCTTACTCTTAGTGTCCCCTCTTTCCTCTTTCTTCTCACTACATTTTCCTTTCTGCTCTGTTTTACTTTCTCTTTTCGCTCGTCCCTCTTGGTTCTTGTACGTTGTACCTCTTGGTAAGCTCCGAGCTTATTTACTCTTGTCTTGGTTGCACTGTTGAGACATCATCGTCGACCCTTCAGGCTTCATCTCGTGCAGTCACGGGACACTTGTATTTGTACGGTGTTAACTGTCTGATGAGTCCTCAAACACTTTTTAAAATACATGTAACAGGCTACTGTTTGATGATCAGCTGGCTTAGTTTTTCTCCACCTCTATCCTAATTACATCAGTCTCCAATTTCATTTATTACTGCTTTCTATCTGCATTCGCCACCTTTTCATTGGGCAGATCTGCCCGTTTGGTTTGCGAATTAAAATAAACACAACAACAACAACAACAACAACTGTGTTACATACAATGTAAATGCACTGGCCCCGTATACTCGGCGTCTTCGCGCTGACCTCGGCCCCTTGCGCTACCTAAGTCCTTTCACCGCTCAGTTCCGAGGCAGAAAGTGCACTTGTCGCACCCGAAATCCTGCTACACACTCTGTCATTTTTTGTCAGTGCAAGTAATTAGTTTCATCCCGTGGAATGTGTTCCGGAACTCCGCAAGGCACCGACCGGGACGTGCGATCCGAGTATGAGAGGTGTTTCACTGCATGCGCGAGCAAGCCATTACATGTACATGCGGTACGTTCATACTTGAGGGAATAGGGGAGAAACCAACAACAGAGTTGGTGATCATGGTGATGCTGGTTAATGCTGGAACATCCTGACGCAAACACATGCACTGAGTTTCATACCAACTCGGCAACTGCAGTATGTTTGTACTCGGCGGCCGGCTACAATGTAGCCGGTTTGCATTTGTTGTAGACCGGTCGGTTGGAGAAGTGAAGGAACGTGCAATACTAGTTTCAGTCTTTTCACCATAGTGCAGCAAAGATTCTAGGGCTATTGCTAGGTGTTTATTGCGATCAGCAGCTACGCAAATATCGGCCTGACCAAGAATCCTGGACAGGAGACGCAGAGACACTCACGTGCACTGTGTCTACTGACCAGGCAAAAGTAACCACTGCAAACCACTGTTCTTGCTGGCTCCACGCTCTGATCATTGCCGCGGCTAAGATTTAGGTGTAAATACATGTATCCGGCACGGGGCTGGATTCTAATTTAAGCCGATCCAGTCAGTTGGCTGAGCAGGCAGTTACTAGTACTTCGA
>NC_088650.1:9539592-9717092 GCF_964019385.1 Sycon ciliatum | reverse complement strand
ACAAGTACATGTACATGTTTCAGGTGTCAGGACAGGGTATTTCGGATCGTTGTCTACGAATGAGGTTTGTCTTGTATCCGATGTCGTACTAACCACCAGGGTAGACCTGTATCATGTTCTACTTCAAGTAGTCATCTGGATTTTGATGTGCTTCAACTCTTTTCCGAGACACTTCAGTGTTGATGAAGGCACCTTGCCGAAACGTTGTAATACTGCGAAATGAGTTATAACAGGAATGGCACTTGTTTCCCTTCTACATGAAGCATCAGCACCAGAATAAAACATTGTAGAAACAGTGAGCCTAAGTTACTGCCATGCCATCACACATTTCTTTGTGCATACTCATGTGCAGTGTACATACAAGTATGCAAGTAGGTACAGTAACACTGTTGCTACCAGACTAAGTCAGCACACTCCGCAATATCATACACACAGTCTACCACAGGCCCCGGCATGCCTAGTACTGGACTGTGTGTGTGTGTGTGTGTGTGTGTGTGTGTGTGTGTGTGTGTGTGTGTGTGTGTCTGTGTCTGTGTTAGCCCCGACAGCCCCTGGTACGACGCACTAACGCGTAACGGTACAGTGCGCGGATGTGTTTGGTGACTTGACACTTTCACTCTTGTGTCTGTCTCCACTTCCTTAGAGACCATAACTACACAGAGAAGGCAATACCGAAGCGGTCGACAAGGCTGAGACGAGCAGTCTCTCTGACGCCCACCGCCAACAAAAGCAGTGTGGGGAACCCGCCAAGACAGCGCGCCAAGGACGGTAGAGCAGGAGTGAACAACGGGCGTAGCAGGAACAAGGAGAACCACCCACACACACCCCACGGCAGTAAGCCAACACCATCGCCGACAGCACGCCAGCGGCCGCCATTGACACCGAAAGAGAACCAACGGTCGCATCCGATGCCCGACAAGTGCTTGTCCGCGGAGCGCTTTGGGCGCATCTCGGGCACATGTTCATGGGCAAAGGTGGTGGCCACAAACGTTGATACTGACAAAGCAAAATGCACTGCAGTTACAGCGGCCACGCCAGCAGCAAGAAAGCCAGCCAAGGCGCACCTAGACTTCTCCAGCCAAACCGTGACCAAGGGCGCGCGTGAAACAACTCCGTTTAGCAAATCGAGAGGCAGACTGGCAAAGGAGAAAGAACAAGAGACACACACCCCGCAAGAGCACCATCAAATGAAGACTGACCGCCTTGTTGTACATGATGAGAAAAGCGCTGAGGCTGCCCACCAGCCAATCATCCCAGCTCAAGTGGATGGCATACAAATCAGCACGCAGACTGCCAGTGACAACATTGAGAAGCAGACGTGCATCGCCCAGAGGTAAGTCAACACGTACTTAAAGTAAAGTTTGTGCATAGTATATGTACCTGCTTTAATTAACAGCATATTACCAGGCGGTGGAACACCGTGTTCGGAAACAGTACCCCTTACTACAAGCATCCACGGTTGGTAGAGCCCCGGCGTTGCGACCATCTGAACTGTATGGGTGCTAGGCCCGGTTCTGACCCTCATTACACTAGGGGAGTATCTACTACCATACATGTACATGTACGCGTTATCACAGTTTCGCGTGCGCCGCCAGGCCACCAGCATGGCTGAGTAAAGCAGGGTGGCAGATCTAGCACCTGGCGGCAAGGGTGAAAAGGGTAGGCCACACAACCAATGCCCGACAAGGGGCGAATATAGTTACATACTTCGAAGTACAGTAAAACCTGTAACTAAAGACCACCGTGACTAGCGACCAGCCTGGTACTACAGACCACTTCGCCAGACACGGACGGTCTCACATTCATATAACGGTTGCGCGGTGCTAACCTCTAACTAAGGATCACCTGCCATTAAAGACCGCTTTCTCTGTCCCCAAGGGGCACTATTCAAGAGAGGGCATTATTTTCCACTGGCTCTTGGAGACTAGAGCACTATTCGAGATAGGGCACTATTTAAGAGAGGGCTCTAATCGCGCGAGTACGGTACTGCCGTAAAAGCCTATATGAGCGCCCATCCAGTATAACAACCACTATCTGTGTAAGCGCCCAGCTGCTGGGTGTCAACATTCTTGTCACGTTTTCTAGCCCACCCTCTGTGCGAACGCCCCCATGGGCGACAGCACAAGCCCAGTGCACAGTGCACTGTGCAGGCACAGGTCCACATGCGTGGACGATGCGGTAGTGCAGTGTACGTGGTACAGTGCCCATTATGATACATTGGTGACTTCTGATGCCATCTCTCTCTCTTACGGCTGTTTGCTTCTTGATATGTATCTGTACTCGCACGCTGAACAGGTATAATATATGTGCTTCTGGGATAGTTACCCTTAACTAGTCCATAGTGGTTGATGAATATGTTGATGCGAGAATTAGTCTGTTTATGTTCATGAAATAATGCCTGGGCCCACATTAACTAGACCGTTACTAAATTTTCCGTCCAGGGCCTTATTATGGGCGTTCACTGCACTCTAGAGGGCCCTCTATAACGCCAAACCAGTTATTTGACCACCTTGGATAGACATGTACAGTACCTCAGCCATGAAGTACAGATTTGTACGGCCCTAAGAGGTACGTTACTACGTTCTCACTGTACAGTGTACACTCATATACACATAATAAGCCCACAGTTCCCCCCCCCCCCCCCCCCCTCCGTCTGTTTGCAACAGAACGGCACGGGGCGGCACGGCCAACGCAGGAGGAGCCTCTCGCGATGCCGCAGGCGGCGCGCCGGAGATCAGCGCGGCCGGTGATCACGCAGGGCTGCTAAACGACGGCACACTAAGCCTAGGGCCACTCGTGCCCGGCGATATTTGCTTGCCTGCCCTGCACCAGCACACATATGACAGTTCAGACTGGGAAGATGGGCAAGTGCAACACAACATCCCTCAGTTTTGCTCAACGCCCACGGAGAAGGAAACAAGTGGTGGACCGACGCAACAAAGACCAGGCACTCCTATATCCTTGGATAGAGAACTGAACAAGGAGGAGGTGATGTTGGACACTATCTCCCCTGTAATCAACCAAGGCAAGGAGCAGAGTGACAGTTCCCTGGATGCGGTGTTCAACAGTCTGCACCCAATCCCCTCGCCTTGTCGCACCGAACGGACCGAACAGCCAGCAGCTGCGCAAAGCAAACCGACGCGGCTCGCATCCCCACAGGACGTCGTTGCGCAGACACAACCATCCCAAGACACAACGCACGATTGCACTGTACCAGCAGGCACTGTCAGCAATGCCACTGGACTAAAGAAAGGACAGCACATTCATACACATCCACATGCCCAAGCAACCTCAGACGCTGGACGCAGTGACGAACCGAGCAAAGACGACCCCCAGCCGGGCACAACGATCACCACTGAACACCGAGACACGCCAATGGATTTAGAAAAGCCGGGTGACGATATTGGACAGGGCATGGATAATGCTACTGCTGCTACTGCTACTGCGGGCGACGCAATGTCCAGCCATACATTGATAGAGGAAACTGACAGGTGAGTGTGTTAGGCAATAGAAACTATACTGCCTTGTCCATCACAACAAAACCTGGATCCGAAACATTATAATTTAATATTTCGGTTCCATAAAAAATGTTAAAAAGACCTTTCTCAGGACATTGACATTGTCAGTGGTCTGTCCCAGCTTCCAAATATACGCATGTCCGTGAATACTCGTCTGTCAGAAGTTTTGCAGTCAACAGGTCTTTGATTGTGTGATGGGGGGATGGCTCTGAAATACTCGTAGATGGCTGTGGTCGAGTTTGCGAGCCCTGCTCCGGGGTCACTACGGGCGAGAATAGGTACATCCCACACAATTCACTCTGTCATTACTAAGAGCGTGTACAAAGCATGTAGCCCCCCCCCCCCCCCCCCCCCAATGCCCCAATGCGGGCTACTCGCCTGGATGATGGTGAGCGGCCTAACACAATCATGGCTGCCGTGACACAACCACCATACACTGCAAGTCTAGCAGCATTGCTGACACTGTTAGCCCCACTTTCAATAGACCGTCACCATGTGAACAGTGTCACTATGACGTCATCCATACACATTGCCTGCACGAATTTGGTGCTTACGTACTTATGGTACAGTCTGCACCCAGGGTGAGCGATTATACTGAACATACCGGCTGGGGCAGTTGGGAAGTATTCGGACTAATCAGTGCATTCATGAATACACCTTACATGTACCGTAAAGTCTTGTATAAAAGCCGCACTTGAATAGAAGCAGCCCTCGAATAGAAGCCGCAGTTTTGGGCCCATCAAATCACACAAAAGCCTGGTTTTAGTGTTGACATACATAGAAATACCTGTCTTGTATAGAAGCCTGTCTCATATAGAAGCCTGCAAAATTTCACCAAGAAAGTCATAAAAGCCGCGGCTTTTATACAAGACTTTACGGTATATACTGCGAAATTTGCCAGACTCGGCCGTGTGTGTGTGAGGAGTAGATACCGACCCACGGGAGTGGAAACGACGGCGAATCCGAACAGTCTTGCCGTGCCTCATTGGAGAACGCTCACTCCCAGTTTTCTACTAGTCGGCATGATTGCCTCACCATGAAAGAAATATTACCGTGAAAATCCGTAAATAATTACGCACTTATTCCTACGCCACACCCATGCCCACTTTCGGGGCGGGTACTAACTTTCGTGATGGAACCAATTTTCGGACCCGATTTGTGTATACTATTTACTAGTAGCGGAGAATCATTTTCCCCCGTGCACACTGTAGCATGCGCTCGTACATGTGCATGGCATGATGCAACGCTCTGCATGCACGAACCAGGCCGGTACTTATATCATTCTGGCAGTATGTTTATCAGGCTAAGCTTGACTTCAACAGAGTCGAAAGAACGGAGGGGTACTTATTTCGGGAACGTACTTATTTACAGACCTTAAAACGGTAGTCCAGTGTCAGTGGCTTTCACACAATTGTATCATGCCATTGTGTACGGTGGTGAGAGCCAAAGACACTTTACAATGAGTAGGTATGACTGTGTGTTAATGGACCGGTAGTAGTACATGCATCCAGAGCTTCAAAACAACCCAATCTCCTACCTCGTATAAGTCGCAGTTAGAGAGGTCGAAAGCATTCCCAGGCCCATCCTTGCCTGCGTAAAGCTGCTGCTCGGTCTTCTTTTTACCCTCTTTACCTTGTTTTCTGAACAAGAAAGACATTTCCCACGTGGAGTTTGAAAATGGGTCTGAATTTATTTCATACTTTTGAAAATTCAAACTTCTTGCTTGAGCTGAGGCGAGCTAGCTAGCTGCACGCACTAATCAAAGCAGAAATGTGTCCAGCTACTACTGTAGTATAAAATGTGAGAATTGCCAAAAGTTTCTTCTTTGCCTTTCCGCAGTCGTTTGCTTTTCACCAGAGAGAGATCTGGAGATCGTCTTCAAAGTCATCATCGACGACTCGACGAGCTCACTTTACTAGTTTAGTATTCAAATCACGTGTACATACGTGATACTTCATGCATGACGATGATACAGTGCTACTGCCGTACTGGATGGCCATATTATTGACGTCACCACAATTCCTATGACATCACTGCATGTCTGGCGACAGACGCACCGTGCAGTAGCAGCGCACAGGCTTCGAAGCCGAAGGCCGCGGCGCGGGATAGTCCGCGGAGCGGTCCGTAGCGTGTATGCAGCTCGGTACACGATTTGAACGCACCCTTTTAATAATAGTAAAACGCGCGAAATCAGCCAAAAAATATTTTATTGACAGTTTGATCATAACAATGTGACGTGGCATGAAGCTTTCTAACCACGTGCCCGATTTTCAACGTCGCTGATTGGCTAAGAGTTTCGCGCCAAGTTTGACTTGGCATTTGCAGCAGAAACTATCGAAGCTGCATCCTACACAAGCAGCAAATTTCACAGCTTCATCATTCTCAGTTCAAATGAACTAGACACCAGGCAGTCGATTTGGATCTTCTTGTTCTTGTCTTCTGATTTTCCTGTACCAGGACTATGGATTTCGAAACCAGTACTTATGGCGAATCATCTGCCACAAGATCATGGTACGACATGGTGGTGGAAGAAGAAGACCATTTCGACAGGGACGCCCAACTACCAGAATCGACCTACCCGATTATTCCTCGTCAATCCAACGAAGAAATCCGTCCCAGCTCTCTTGATTTTGAGTTCACGCAATCAGAAAAAGATCAGTGCCAACCTCTTACCAGTACTCCCCGCAGGAGCCATCACAATTCCAGGAGAAGAAACACCTCCAATTCCCGTCAGAGCACTCCATCGTCGTCCAGGCGAGATCATCACAAGGAAAACGTGAGTCCAGTCAGCGATCAATCCTCACCTCATGGTGTGAGACGAAGCCGTCGTGACCAACGTCCACGCAGCAGCGGGGGCAGAAACTCAGGTCATTCCCGTGGAGATACCACACCCAACCGCGGTAGCAGAAGTCCATTGCGCAGGCCACTCGGCGAAAGGCAGAGCCCGGCCCCATCTCGCAAAACGTCCGACTCGTGGGCTCAACTTGTAGCTGGTGTCAGTCCGAAATCCCATCCCGTTCGCGCAACACCGATCTTGCCATCCAGTTCTGCCGACGTAGGCTTGGAACGCAATTTAGACAAGGAGTTTTCCAGCACTTCAGTCGACGAGCGAGAGCAAGGCCCCGCATCTTTGAACGACACTCTAAGCGAACTTGACCTGTCCTACGGCTTTGAGGACAGCATGTGCTTGACGGACGATATCTCTTTCAGGTATGTGTTACTATGCTAGATGGGCCTTTGAGCAATGCTTTATTTATCCTTGTTTCGTTTCAGTTCAGAATGTCTTTCTCCCGGACCACTTGTGTCTCACTCCACGTTTTTGCACCTGCATGCGTGCTTTCAAATTTGCCGCCAAATGAGGCGCGGCATCATATTTGGAGTCAGTTTGCAGGATATTCGGAAGGACGGTAGTTTTCATTCTGTTTTCCGAGGGGATGTTATGTTGTTCAATTTGTTGTGATGAATAGCGCAAGGACTTCAACCCCCAGTGGAAGTGTTCCTTCGACTAGCGGCTTGGACTCTCCCCGATCGTAAGTCCTACGGCTTTGTGTGCGTTTTTCACTTCTGTTATTCATGATGTTGGCTCGGCAATAGTTTACCCATTTTGGTCCTCATCGATAGCATTTCAGTAGTCCCTTAGTAACCCCAGCACCATGATTTATAGGACGGGAAGTCTTCTGGGTCGTCTGATTTACGGTTGCAATTTGCAAGCATGGGAGGTTTGGGTTATTGAAATATAATATATTGAGATATCTGTGTGCTAGGTAAATTATTTCTTCCTGAAAAGGGGTCGATCTGTGACGTCTGCTCTAGACTGTTTTCATCATGTGTACAGTTGTGGCAAGTGAAATCCAACGCTTGGCATAATGGGGTATTCACACGACAGGCACTTGCACCTTTTACAAGGAGTGACATACGAGAAAAGTGACTGTGGATTCACACAGCTGCACTCAACGACAGGCACGTTTGCATTTTTGAATGCTTCACCAACCAGTAGCCATGGGTATTTCAAATTTTCAAAACACACATACAATTATTGTCATGCTCTAAAGAGCCGCGTAAAAAATTAAGTCTTGTTTCGTGCTTTTTGGTGTAAATGTACTCGTGCACGCCACGATTATCGTGAAAGTGGGCCCCCAGCTCGCTTTCACTTTTCAGCCGCTTCCAGGCACTTTTCTCGTTCACAGGTAAAATACCATAGCAACTTTCCGGTGCACGTGGATTTGCCTGTCGTGTGAATACCCCATTAGGGACTGCGCCATGTAGTCTGCAGCCCTGCATACGTATACAGTACATGTGTTCCATCAACTTTATCTGTTTCATGACAAAACTCGTACTCATCACAGTCAGAGTTCAAAAAGGTGCTGGCAAAAATGAATGGAGATTGGATACCAATACTCCTTATGTGTACCATATTTGCGAACTGCGTGTATCTACGCTGTGACCTTTTGATCTGTTTTGGATGCATACGGCTCGATAGTACAAATTAGGTGCAGTGCACTACATCATTGGTGTCCATTTGTGCCGCTGTCCCCCATGGCAAGTGTCGGATTTCACTTGCCACGGCTGTATATTCTTAGACCGTGCTTTTAGTGAACTCGTCCTTCCAGAAAGAGGTGCGGATTTTCATGCAAACCGTGTAATGGGATTTGCACAAATACCATAGCTGACGAGGCTCCACGTGACGGTGTGCATGTTTGTCCGTTTTTGTTTTTACTGTACATCAACAAATATTTGAACCTCGGGTATTGAGCCAATAATAAAAGTAGAAAGGAAAAGGACATATGGCAAAGAATTAAGAGTAACTCTCCACCACTGTAACTAGATACTATATACAGTCAGAAAGTGCAACAACTAGGCACAAAACTGACAGAGTACTGAGACACTGAGTTTTGTGCCTAGTTGCACTTTCTGACTGTATATTATAGTATCTAGTTACAGTGGTGGAGAGTTACTCTTAACTCGTTTCCATATGTCCTTTTCCTTTCAACAAATATTTGGCGCCTATTTATTTTTGGCCGAAAATTTGTTTTGCTAGGTGCACTAAGACAGTCTACAGGCAGCAGCAGTGCAGGCAGCGATTTTACTGTGGCCGAAATGTGTTTGTAGGGGCCGAAATTGAATTGCTGGTGAAAAGTGCAAGAGTGTGAAACTCTACTTTAGGTGCTGTCCCGACAGCATTTCATGTTGAGGTCATGCATTGGGCATTGTACGCGTATCATAAAATGTATCCTAGACTTGTGGTTGACAATTTTATCCTGTACGGATTCGTTCGAGGAGGCGTGTATGATGCGTCGACGGCCCCCGTACAAACATCGTAAACCACCTTTGAGCATTGCATCATAGGCATGACGTCAACTTGAAATACTGTCAGGACAGCAGGGTATTCGGGAGATGCACGCTCTTCGGGGTACTGCCCAGGTGTGTGTAGTATGGTCGCACAGACTGGCCGGTCCGCTTATTCCAACATGCTTTGTTTGTGCTCTCCAGTCGCAGCCGTTCGCCAGCTTCAGTGCCTTCAGCGTCTTTGCCAACCAGGCGTGCCACCGCCACTCTCAAGCGTTCCACGAGTGAGCCAGGCGACATCGAGTCCGGCCACCGGTACGTAGCTAACGGTTCGGATGTGATTCTGAATCTCTACTAAGTCTTATGTCTTATATTACATGCTGGGTTCCCTTTTTCGGATTTGATGTCATATTAGGACAGTGTGCCTTTATATGTATGGCCCACTAAGTGAGATTTACCACCTTAACCTTACCGTTCGCTACTGCATCTGCCACCAGGATGTAATCAGGCAGGGTGGTGAGCTTTACTTTTATATTTTACTACTGAGACCTTGGCATACTGCTGGGACAGTTCACTGGACCTAGTCAATCATGGACTCTGTTCTGGACAATCGTGCCAAGACATCACCATCCCGTATTTGGGATCGCCTGGGATTTGGGTGTCTTGACATTTACCTTCTTCGAAGAGGACTTTATGTTATTCTCTGCGTTCTTTTCTCGTTTCCGCAAGGTTGTCCTGTATCGTGTGATGTTTTCTTGTGTTGTGCAGTTCGTCGAAGAGACCCTGCTATCTTCCAACGCTTGACGACCCGCACCGCCTTGCTCAGCGCCAGAAGCAGATTGACTTTGGCAAGAACACGATCGGTTACGACATCTACACCAGCACTGTCACCCGTTCGGAGCGCGGTCCCGGCATGCCACGCACACCGGACAAGCGTCTCAACTGCAGCAAGCGTCAATTTGACGGCCTCCTGAAGAGCTGGCGCCGACAGCTGCATACGTACGACCCAGACTACACAGTCAAGACCGGCTCGCAAAGCTTGTAAGTGCTGGTCCTTGGTTCTTTCTGTTGTTTTTGCCTGTGACTACATACCTGCACCATTATAGAGCTGTTGGAGCCCCGTTAGTCCCACGTCCGCTCGTCCCTAGCATCAATTGCTCTTGTGATATCTGTCATATCTAGAGTTTGTAAGCTCCCACTTGTGCCACTCCTGATACCTTTTCTGTGGTGTGAGCCAGAGGCGAAATTTCACATCAACTGATATAGTGTTCCCATTGTGCGTTTCCAGCCCGCACTCCCTGGCAGAAGCTCACTGCAGGTATCCGGCTCCCCGGCATCATCTTGGGAGATATTCGGATTGTGCGCACGCTATCCTTTGTTGCACATAGTGCAAAGCGTGCGCGAGACACGTGATGTGGGTTCTCACCGTCAGATACCCCATAGGCAGAGTTGCACACTCTTGGGAGCTTTTTCACTCTTTGTCATAGTAGTTCCACTACACGAATTTAGTCGCACGGCCGAAAACGTGGTGTCTCTCTTTTGTTATTCACTAGTTGGTTAGACAGGGGGGCGCTATTCTTACTCTACAGGCAGAGAATTTCGTCGGTCAATAATTTCGTCCAACTTCAAAGAAAGGGATTTTGTCCGGTTGACAACTTAGTCCATGGACTGTAATAGTATATTGAAATGCTGGACAAATCGACATTCGTCCGGCGCCTAATTTAGTCCCAAAGCTCCTTCGACGAAAAAGACTAAATTAAATTCCAGACAAATATTTCTGCTTGTACAGCTGTAAGAGCTGCATGTGCCTTGGCTTCTATTCCCTTTCTCCAGTTTCTGGTTGCGTGTAGAGTGGTTAGCTCTTGCCGTTCTGACTGCTTGCTTGCTTGTTGTATGTGTGTTTGTCGTTCCCGTGTCCAGTGCTGATTTGTCAGACTCTGCCCTTGGTCAGAGTGTGCTCACCGAAGCAAGCCTATCCCCGTCCTCTTCGCCGACCAAGTGCCCCGGATCTCCGTCTGCCGCCAAGAAGCTCCGCGACCTCGACTTCTCTCTCGATGCTGGCGTTTCCCAGAGCATGCTCAGTGCGTAAGTAGCTGGCCTGCCCATTCCTGCCGCCTTCCTTCAGGTTATCATATTCAACTTCTCTAGCTTAAGTGTCTTCAAGCTTTCATTCTTACTTTCCTCGCTGTAGGTAGTGAGGCTTCCCATAGGTCCGTCGTGTCAATGATATGTATCCTCGTGCTTTTGAAGTCTCCTCATTTCCTTCGAACTCTGTGTCTGTCATGGATGCTTTCTCTGAGTGGTTCGCGTAATCCACTCTCTCATCATATGCTTGGTGTTCTTTGATCCTATGCGCATTTCTCTTCCAGTAGTGACTTCAAATATTTAGGTTGCTGCTTGGTGTTAATAATTTCCTTGGTTTTACTGTCTGCTCTCTTGCTTCGATGTTCAACTAAAAAAAACTCAACGAAAGTAATTACACTGGAAAGTATTTAGGTCAGTACTGTGCTTCTTGCCTTTGAACGCAGTGCTGTTCTGTTTTTCATGCAATGGATTTGTCTTCAGAAATAAAAATGGCCCGTGTTTATTTTAACAACTCTAAACCTTTCCTTGTGTTGCGTGTGCGTACTGCTCTGTGTCGTGTGTGTTTGTCTGTGTCTTGAGAGAAGAGTCATGCGATCTCTTTGTGTTGCCATTGCATTGCACGTTTGTTTTTCTTCTGAAGTTATATCCTGGTCTGAACATACATACGTTGTTTCAATGTTTGCAAGGAAATAGGGCTCTCCGGGGCTATTGCTTTTGCGAGACAAATAGATTTTGAACCCCCACCCTTTCTCCAGGTACTCTTGATAAAACCCAATCCACCAAACGAAAACATTAATTTTCGTTTTTGCTGTCCCGGATCCCCTTGGAGAAACGCGATACATTCTGCGATTTTCGTGGGTTTCCGTTAATCTAGCATTTTCCGTGGAAAACGTGGAACTTTCTTCATTTTGCCTCAATTTTCAGTGAATCCGTGAGCCCATGCCATGGGCGCCCTGTACTCGTACAGACTTTCATGCATGACAGACTTTCATGCATGGTGTGTTCTGTGCGCTTGGCTATGTGAACTTTTGGCCCCAGGGCCGAATTTTGCCATCGCACTGTTCTTCACGCTCGAAATTCCTTGCTAGATCCTCTGTTCACGTGTTTGTGCATGTGGTCCATATTAAAACCAGATAACTATCGTTGCAAGATACTGCATTTTCCGCAAATTTACTACATGTATATCTGGCCCACATTTTTCACTCTTTTCGCCCGCAAATTTCTGATTTTTTCCCGTGATTTTCCAGGGGACAGGTATTTTTGGTCCTAACTAAACTTTTTCGTTTCGTGAAACTATCGATAATCCGGGATGATCCCAGAGCCCCACCGGTGCACCATTCGTAATGGATCATATCCCAAATGCTGCCAGAAACCTAATACATCATCCTAAACATGTAGGCTCTGGTGTTCTTCTGCATGCGACTACTCTACATAGCTACGCTTTCGATTACACGCAGTTCGGTCAATTCTAGAATTAGTTATTGTTGATGCACAGTTCGATTACACAAAAAGTGACCCGTCGTTAGAATTGATTTTATCCAATTCCATGAATTCTGAAGAGAGGGCGGAATTTCTCTAATTCTGGCACCAGAATTGCACAGTCGATGTGTTAGGGGTCGTCGCAAAAGTTTTCTGTCGTCCCTGAAACGAACATCGTTCATTTCGTACTCGGACCCCCTCCCCTCCCTCTGAAACGAACATAGCTTGCTATGCTGGACGACGAAAATCGCATGCATGTACATCAGGTACATGTCATATGTACAGTGTCGGTCGACTTGCGATTTTGGCTCGCACCCCCTCCCCCCCAAATGAATCATGTTCGTTTCAGGGACGACAAAAAACTTTTGCGACGACCCCTTAACCGGTCTGGTCATGACTCAAGCGCGCGAAGAGCCTCCCTGGCCGGCGTGTGCGCGATGCTGGGTCCACGTGCGAGCGCGCGCGAGGGTGTACGTGATCTCTTTTTACGATTCATCAATTTTGTTTGTGACATGAATAAAATGCGTTATGAATTCCAGTCGTTCGTTTACAAGGCCGGACTCCGCTCATTCTGGTCATTCCAGAATTTAAAAAAAAACAGTTCCAGAATTGTGTAAACGTGCAATCGAAAGCGCCCACTGTGAGTGTGGTTGGATCCGGATCCTGGATCATTCACATTTCTGATCCTCCCAGGTCCAATCGAACAAAATACACCGAGGAAATGCTGCCTCATCCGCAAACGAATGGCAATGGTGAACATTGACTCCTTCCACACACAGCCAATAAAGCATAATCAAAACACGGCATAGATCAACCATGGGTTCCTCAAAACAAGAGATACGATTCTAACGTGCTCAATGATGCTCCTAACGTATTTTTTATTGTTCAACTGCGCTCTACTGCATGCGTATGAGAAAGTAAAGACCAAGAATAGAATTCAATAAAAGGGAGTATTGCGTGATAATGCTTCTGCTGCTGATGCTGTTTAGAAGGCAGTGGCTGGAGAGACGTGTGTGGGTGCCCCCTGTGCACCTCCTGAGCAGCCATGCGGAGGTTACACGGCGCAAGCAGCAGCACCTACAGGTCAGCAAGCAATGCCGGGCCGAGCTTGAATCGAAACAGGACAGAATACTATTAAACTGAATGGATCGAAATGGAATCAAAACTGGCGTGATGAAGCACGATAGTGTGCAGAAGCACAGGGCTGAGAAACACACACACACACGTGTAAGTCAACAGCATAGGGTAATCAAAAATGAAAGATGCGGATAACGCACAGCGAAAGAAACGTGACGGACGAGTGGCACACGCCTTCTTACCGTTCGTCAACGGAATAGCACAAACATGCAAGCAAGCAGGCAGACGAGCTGCGGCGGGGAAAGTTCTTACCTCTTGAAGCATTCACACCGGTCGACTTGGGATCGCCGCAGATCGATACGGTGTGTCAATCACTCGATGGCTGAGAGGTTCGTAAATGAGTCACACACACCCTGGTGTTCGATGACCACGACTACTACAACACCTACTACTATCATAGGCTGCTAACTGTGCTCAAAACACAGCATTTGAAAATGTAATAACAACACCACAATGTACAGGATGCCATGTGGGAGTTGTTCAGAGCACGCACACACGTGCAGGTATATTCTATATACGTGCACACAGACACACACACACACACACAGACACAGACACAGACACACACAGACACACACACACACACACACACACACACACACACACACACACACACACACACACACACACACACACACAGGTGTGACTGGGTAGTAGGGATGAGTCTTGGAGTTGAAGGCCTCCATGATGCATTCCACTGGCTATTGGTCCACATTGATGGTCAACCAACTATGATCAGTACTTTGGCAATGGACTGGGAAATGTCGGTGCATGAGGAGACAATGGAGGGGGCATGTTCAATCTCCAGCTGAGTGGCTAGAATGTTTGTCAGTGTCGCTGCTTGCCGCAGAATCCATGTGCCGTGACGAAGTGGCTGCAGCTGGCTCCTCGAAGGATGGCGGCGGTTCAGTGGATCTGGTTGAGTGTCGTGAATGACTAACGCCAGTTGCACTTTGACTCGCGTAGCACAAGTTTGGATCTTCGAACTTATGAAATATGTACTCACGCACAATCTTGTTCTTGCCTGTGAGGGTCGCGTCGTAACAGGCATTGGAGCTCACCAGCTGGTAGCCACTTCTCTCCAGAAGAGTAAAATACTCGCACTTTATGTCCGGGAGGTCCTTCTTCTTGCCAGCCGTCTTCGTGCGGTCAGCCAATCCTAACTTTGAGAACAAAACATTTCCTTGCTGGCTCTCAAAAGAGCCACGAAGCTCCACAGATTGTCCATCCTCGTAAACTATAACGTACGGCATCTTTATTTGCTACTAATTCAACCTAATGATAAACGCTTTCTGCCAAAGGTTCTGGATTCTGTACTGTGGAGAGAAAACCACTGACAACTCCACGTATTGGAGCTGAAGCTTCAAGGAAAGGGGCCACTGGTTAGCACTCGTCACGAGATACTCAGACAGCTCGGCCTACCCAAGTACCCCGGGTTCTTCCTAACTTCCTGTAATGATTCCGGTCGGCTGAGCAAACTCCAGAGGAAGGAAAGAAGTAATCTGCACAGTTCCTGGTATACAGGCAGCTCCAAACAAAAGCTATAGTACGGGGGCCAGGCATCAAAAAAGTGGCTGAAAAAAACTTTCGTTTCCACTTCGTCCGCACAACAATTTGACTGCAGATAATGAAAGCAGTGGCCTTCCTGACACGGAATCAACAAAAAATTGCTTCAAAATGCGAATGGAAGGCCTCCATCGAGTAACTTTTCTCGCACCTGTTCAGCCATTGCCGCTTGTCTCTTGCGCTGAGTTTCTTCTCCGCGCGAGCAGTCACGCAACGGTAAGTTTTCCTCACGGGACTGTCCCGTCCATTGTACGGCGAACTGAGCATAGTCTGCGCTGCGCGAAACACGCATACAGAGTCTAGTCTCACACCTCACGTGCTCAGCGGTCCACGTGGAGTGTCAAGTTTCAAAAGTGAACTCGGATGTGTCGATTCACGTACTACTACTGCGCTTCTTCTCCGTTTTTGCCTTTTTGTACTCTCACGCATAATAGTAAGTAGTTTGTTTTCGGGTGGTGAGGTTCTGGAAAGTCGATGTCACAGGCAGATTGTCCCCAGCGGACAACTCGGCAAAGTCTATCTGTACCAGTTGTAGAGCCAGGGCGAAAGGAGTGCATATTCTGTCAGAAATTTCAGCTGGGAAAGAAGCACAAGTATCAGAAAACTTCGCAGTGCCAGTCACACAACGCTGCCCAGAAAGTGCTAGACGCAGCTAAGTTGCGGAGAGACGAGGCTATTGTAATAGCTATTGGTTCTCAGTCTTGCCTCATAGCACGTGAAGTTCACTACCATTGGCACTGCTTCCGAGAGTACACCAGACTATTGGAGGTCGAGGATCCTGGGGACGACCCTCAGGGAATTGGTGGACAGGCTCCTTCGGAGGAACAAGTAGTTGCCCAGTTTCTTGAGGTCGTGCGTCAAGAATTGTTTGACAATTCTGCACTGCTGACCTCTGCTGATCTCCAGTCCATCTTCCAGACCTGCTGTAACAAGGAAAGTGGCAACTTCTGCACTCAGGTCAGAAATCGAAAACTGAAGAGCATCATTTTGAAAGAGTTTGATGGCCAGCTCGCTGCAACGCCCCTGAATTGTTGTGTGCTGTTAGCTCGACTGACAACTTTATCAGACAGTTTGCACTGCTGAAGGAGGAAGTTGCAGAAGATGAACCCCTAATGCCCGCCGATCCTTATTGCAGTGAGTCTGGGGAGGAGTCTGAGGATGAGTCTGCCAAAGTGGAGAGTAGCCATGTCTGGACCAATGAGTGTGAGGAATGGAGAGTCTTATATCATGCAGCAAACATCCTCCGCCAATCCATCGAGCACCATGTCAAGTCCACGAAGCAAGAACTGAGCGGTGCACGGCTGTCTCCTGAGGATAGCGCGCGATTGATTCCTGACAAGCTCTTTAATTTTCTTGCATGGACCCTGGACAAGGATGCCGAATTCCCGACGTGCCGCTTGCCGTCTCTTGAGAGTGTTCTGCAACGCCGTATCCATGCCATCTGCCAGGATCTTATCGGTTTTGCGGCACTGGTTACCGCACTCCGAAACACATTGTGCTGGGCATGGCAATCCATCACCTGTGCCGCAGTAAGCAGATAGTTACCATGTTGAATCGTCTTGGCTATTGCTGTAGCTACAGCCAGGTACTGGAGCTGGAGACTTGCTTGGCAGAGTCTTTTACACGCCATCAGCACAATCAGTCTTTCTTGCCTGCCGCCATCGACACTCGCAAGCCGTACCATTTCGTGTGAGATAACAATGACCCTTGCGAGGAGACACTGAGCGGACTTGCGACTACGCACTGTACAAATGGTATCGTTGTACAGCCTTCTCTGCAGGATGAATCGGTAGCAAGTGAAGCGACTTCCATCTCTCTGCCTACACTGTCAACGTCGAAGCGAAAGCGCTCATTGACAATGGTCCCGGAGATTCAGCCTGTGTTTGCAATGCCTGCAAGACAAAATCCACCTCCCATCATACGCCTATGCTGCTGACACCCGCTCTGGTGCTGCATTGATGGACTTTGTCTGGAAGCTCTCCCGGTTCTGCCCAGATGGACAGATCAGCAAGCCTCGTGCAGTCATTGAGATTGGAGCTGCAGCTGATGGCAAGTCTCAGAGCATACCCGCGTGGACAGCATTCAATTATCTCGCGACGAAGAACAATGTGCCTTCTAAGTCGGAGATTGGTTACTGTCCGGTGATCAATGCATCGCCAATATAGAACCTCACTGTCTATACCCTACTATGCCGCTCCATTACTATGGCAAGGCAGGCTGATCTTCCATTCACGATGGTAGTTCTGGATCAAGCAATTTATGCCAAGGCTGTCGACATCGTGTTGCAGAGACCCCAAGAATTCCGCTCTGTGGTTCTCCGGAGTCGACTTGAAGTCAAACTTGATGACAGCATCTGTAATGTCCATGCTCTTGTACACATTATTATCGATGAAATATATTATGTCATGTTCTTGTGGGCCATCGAAACTGGCCTTCTGTCTACTTTAATGCGCATGCCTGCTGGAATCGTAACCAATGTGCATGTACAGTGCGTATCGGTTATAGCGTGGTCGTGTAAAAGAATATACTGCATACAAGAATGAACCCTCATGTTTTCATAATCATAACATGGATTTCAAGTGCACATTTATTCTTACAAGCAATTTTATCCCATAGTAGAATATATCGGTCCTAAGAATGGACTTTGTGTAGCGAAACATGCCAATTAGTACAAAGTGTATCGCCTGTAGTAATAACATCTGTCCAATTCCGTTCTGATGTGACTCTCGTTGCGTCGTAGTGCTGCAGATTCAACTGTTGTGGCCATGTAACTCAATTTTTGCATAGCCACATGTAAGCTTATGGGACTATGACCAGCCACATGCACAGAAGTACTGTGTTGCATGTACGATGATCTTCCTGCCCCTGCGGACATGCATATGATATGCCACACTTGATTTATCATGTGTAAGAAATATCGGAAATAAGAATAGAAAGTCGTTTTTCAAAAACCCACGCTATAACCGATACCTACTGTACATGCTTTGAACATACTTATGACTGACTTCCTGTGCTGGAAGGCATGATTGTACATGTACAAGTACCCTGTGGAATAAAGTATGCTTTATCTCTGCGTGTGGTGAAATAGTCAGCTGCTTCCTTCATGCCAGTACACTGTATTCTGATTTGATACATATAATGTACACAATGCTGTAGTACATGTACATGTACATGACTCTATAATTATGACTATTCGCATTGATACAATAGAGTGCACGATGTGCATGATACTCCATGTACATGTATGTTTTACTAATAGCAGTGCCAGTCGACACGAATACATACATAGTATGTACCCCTCAACAAATTTGGAGCTTCTGTGGAAGAAAATAACATGAAAAACACGCTGTTGCCATACTGTTGCTATGCAGTTGCCATGGCAACCCATGGGAAACTTTCAAATGCCAATTCCACACCGTTCCATCCCGATTCCAGGGGTGAAAAATATATCAGGGGACTCTACACGACTAGGGCTACAAGATGAAGTACATATTTTGTTGTGCGCTCTCAGTGGAAACGAAACTTCACATTTCTCAACCCTGGCCCCCGTACTACTACTCTTCACGTCATGTCCGAAGTTCTTCGCCTTTGTTGTCTCCCATCGATGCATCCCTGGGCCCCGGCAAGAATCCATGCCATGGGCCCACTTGTTTTAGCACACATCCAGAGCTAAACTGCATGTAGCTGCCTCATGTGATCATGCATGCTCATCACGTAGCTAGATCTACGTGCATATGGATATGGATGGTCGCCATCAGGGAGTCGTAAAATACCGGTATTTTACGACTCCCTGGTCGCCGCGCATATGCATGCAAGGAGTGAAAAAAATGTAAACACAGGGCTTTTTTCGTACTCCCTGGGGGTTTTCAAGTTTCGTACCGGTACAGTACTCTGGCTGCTGAACCGGGTTCACATGACTCCTGATAGAAAGCAGGGAGCTAGAGAGTGGATCTACTCCCTGGAAGTCACAGTTCTTGGATCTACTATAGGGCTTGAAAGCGCTACGTCACAGCATAGCAACAATTTCAAAAATTCAAAAATTGGATCCACTTGTATCCAGTTTTTGTATGGATGCAAGCACATTTCAAGCCGTCTTACTCACAGCAAGGTGATGTAACCAGTGAAACTGACTGATTTGGCTACTGGGGGCGGGGTTACAACTGGTGGCGAAGTAAAAGTCACCCCTGCATACGACATGAGTGGGTTGCTATGCACCCACATACTGAGGCAATAGCAAAGTCACACCTTAGTGGATCCAAAATAGAAATCTGATGTCAACTTAGTACTCCCTGGCGTTTTTGACGTCATCACTTTCAAGCCCTATCTCTTACTAGCCTGTCAAACCATATATAGGGTTTTCAGCCGCGCGTTCTATCTTGAGCTCTCTTGAGAGCCCACTTGGCTGCTATGGCAACTAGACGCCTGGGCCTACATACGTAGAATGTACGTAGACCCGGGTGCTCGAATGAGACACAGGGTACCAAAACAGAAACACCCTGAAATTGTACCTAAACTTGTTCCGATTTCGTTTAGTTTTCACACATACCATCAACATACGGCCCGCTAACGGTATGCCAAATTTCAGCGCTGCCCGGTAAACGCTTTTTGAAATACTCGCGACCCACTTTTTGCTGGGTCCTTGATTCGAGGATATGGGTCTCCTGTACGGTGCTGCTAAAGACCTGCTGAATCTGCGGCTCCACTGACCATCTTGCTCTCAAAAATGAAGTAGTAAGTTCTACTCCCTGCCCTCAACTGCCACACCAAGCGTAGACGATGGTAGACCCGTGTGCTTGAATCGGAGACGATCTGACGAGTTCGCTGTTTCTGATTGGAGCACCCAATTTTCGAATAAAAAATCCGAAGGAAATACGACAATTTTACTGCGTACTGTAGCTTGTCTTGTAGCGCACCCAGGTTCTGAATTCCTGCTGGGTGGGTCAAGCCAGACTCTCTTCCCTGTTCCATCGCCTCTCCAAAAGTATATTCTGACATTATTGAGATTTACAGATGAGAAACTTCACACCTGTCAAATCGTTTCTGATTCGAGCACCCGGGTCTACGGTTCTCTTGCTGAAGACCGTGATCATTTTGTTGCTGTTTTCTTCGAGTACGGTTAGTTTTAGTGCAGCGCTGTCGTAACATTTTCTAGACCCTATATCTAGGGTTTGATTTTTCACGATGGAGGAAGAGCAACTTGAGTTAGTGGAGACGAACTCGGGCGATGAGAATGTTCCTGGCGACCTGGTGTCGACTCAGGATGATGATGTCGATGTTCCAGCAGCGTCGGATGCTCCTGAAGAAGAAGGCGAAGCATCAACAGCGGCTGTCGCAGCTGCCGCTCCCGCCATTGCCGTTTCTGCATCAGCTGATCCACACGTGGGTCGGAAGCAGCAAATGCGGCGACACTCGCGCACGTCGTAGGAGCGCTCCTGCTAACATCAATGGCAATGCAGTGAAAATATCAAAAAAAACCCAAGTGAAACTGTGTGTATTGTGTGCCCAGTTGTGAGGACTGATCAAACCCTTTCTTTAGGGGTCCTAACCCTATATAGGGTCTTTATGTGTAGCGTTATGTCAAACCCTATATATAGGGTTTCCTGGTGACAGGCTAAGAGATAGAGATAGTACTCATGTAGATGTAGATGTACCAGCCCCAAAAGATTGCTAATACTAGCAAGCAGGAGTACAATAACATAGCAAATAAATAAGGTCCCTCCCCGGGTTAGGCTCAGGCCGGCGGATTGTGCTCGCGAAATCATGGAATTATGCTTTCATGGATTCTCGCATTATGCTCGCAAAATCCTCATATTATGCTTTGGGATGCCGGGATACTTATTCACTTTGTTGTACTTACATGTACATGTACATGTACATGTATGACGCCTCAAAGTTCGGAAAATTAATTGTGCCTTTTTCGTACTTGCAAGTGGCCATAAGTACAACAAAATGTTACATGAGTATTCCCATACCGAGGTGTCCATGCATGCTAGAGATCAACATGGAAAAGAGAAAACATTACTTCTTCTATTCATTAGTTGACTTCTTCTGTAAAAAGATTTTTTTATTGCCAAAATAAGTTTGAGTTACCTTTGAAAATTGTCATGTTCAACCGTGTTCGTAATCAAGTCGTTATACTCGTCCAAGCGATGTCACCCTCAGTGGCCTCACCCTGCGAATAATCAGCTCATCTCTCCAGTAGCTCCACCTCTCCTTCCATCATGACCGGACACCAACTAGACCTCAATTTTTCATGAGAATTATTAGAGCAATATCCATTATCATGGCAGCCCAAATCCAGAGGTCATCACTTCGTAACATGCATAATTGGAAAGGCTTCCTGTCTGAAGCCTTTCCATACTGGTACTCGATGTTCCAGTTTTGTGACACGAGAATGGCACGAGAATTAGTGTACCGCTGAGTGTACCGCTATACACGTGGTCGACACGTAGTCGACACGTTGTTGATACTTTTTTGACACGTGACCCCGTCAACGGTCTGCTTTGTGCCAATGCCACTCGGTAAACGCCGATGTCGCGTACGACAAAGACGACTATCCCGTACGCGAAATAGTTGAGAATTGTATGACGTGGACCTGACGGCAAGGACAACTGCGAGGAGGCCCCTTTCGGTACCCCTGACGGGAAGGAGAACTGCAGAAGTCTACGAAGTCGAACGAGGAGGCCCCTTTTCCGTACCCCATACTGCAAAGTGCCATTGATGGATACCTTTTGCACCTGGAACGACCCCTTAAGGTGGCTGGGGCGGTACAACTTTTTGGGGAATTTTTTGACTGCATTTTTGTGTTTATCCGCAAGGCAGAGATGAAATTTGAAAATGTTTTCTGGTGAATATCTGGAGCCTTCTCTAGCTTCCTATAGTTTTATTTTTACTTTTGGACAAAAATTGAAAACGTTTTATGAAAGGTTAGTGTTATTTTTTCACGGACCTTTCATAAAACCTTTTTCAAATTTTGTCCAAAAGCAAAAATAAAACTATAGGAAGCTAGAGAAGGCTCTTCTCCAGAGATTCACCAGAAAACATTTTCAAATTTTATCTCCACCTTGCCGATAAACTCAAAAATGCAGTCAAAATGTGATCAAAAAGACCCCTAAAAAGTTGTACCGCCCCAGCCACCTTAAACGCTGTCGAGGCGACTATCCCGTACGCGAAATAGTTGAGAACTGCTGACGTGGACCTTTTGCACCTGGAACGGCTCCGTAAACGCTGTCGTGTCGGCGGAGTGAATGTGCAGGGTACTAGGGTGATGGAGAGTCATGGTGGGACTTCATGTACATGGATACATGGTGGGAATTCCTTCCGGCACCCCCGTACCGCAAAGCCAACGGTGGGGAAGGAGAAGTGCAGACGTGCAGGAAGACGAACGAGGAGGAACCAGGACGAGCGAGCAATGGCAGGACTAGCTGGACCGTAAGTAATAGCTGAATTGTGCATGACAACTTGACATCCATGGGGCACTCGCCACTTGCCACTGCATATTTCTTGTCCACTAACAATGTCTCTCCTCTGCCCCCTGTGTATCCACGGCCCTGTTGCTGAATTGGCCCGATGAATCGAATGTCTTCCGCAACTGGAACGGCCCCGTGAACGCTGTCGCGTCGGCGACTGTATGCGCAGGAGGGAAAATATTGCTGCGAAGACGTCTCCTCTAGACGACGGTAAGGCACCCCATTGATATGTTGCCAGTGTGTGCCAGGGTATCGCGCGATGGTGAATGAGGAATGATGAAGGGTACGGTGGGACTGTAGACCTGTTACCTTCTACTAACACGTTATCAGGTAGAGAGTGTCTTGTACTCACGTTATTAGGTCGAGAGCGTATTGTAGTCACTCTCTCTATTCCTGTACTTCATTACGGGGGGGACAAACTGGACAAATGGCAACGGAGGAAGCTACGCGTACTGCTGCAGATTGTCTACCCGCAACGCATCACCAATAACAACTTATACACAGAAACAAAACAATCTCCAGTTAGTGCCACATGTCGGCGACGCAGGCTGCTGTGGTTTGGCCATGTGGTGCGAGAGGGTCCGGAATCCGCCTCGTTCCAAGCACTGGAGCTATCAATCAACACAAACGACATAAAAAAACCCCGTGGCCGTCCGCCATTGCGGTGGATAGATACGATTCGGCACGACCTGAAGGCAGCGGATCTCTCCGTGGAGAGCGCTCTCCAAGCTGCAGGAGATAGACTAACTTGGCTTGACACTGTTGACAGATGCGTCGACTCTGCTCCTGTCTAACAGGTTCAGGGAAGATGCGAGCTGTGTTTATTATTATTATTATTACGGTGTACGTATAACTTCTCAAAAAAATTTAATGGTCTACAGTCGTGTCGGAAGGGTACGGTGGGACTGTAGACATGTTACCTTCTAACACGTTATCAGGTGGAGAGTGTCTTGTACTCACGTTATCACTATATCAGGTCGAGAGCGTATTGTAGTCACTCTCTCTATTCCTGTACTTCATTACGTTTCAGGTGTACGTATAACTTTTCCAAAAAATTTAATGGTTCACGTCTTCAGATAGAGAGCGTATTGCACCCACTGTCTAGTCTCTGTAGTGCATTGAGATTTTGTTGATCGAACATGAAATGGATACACAGACAAAGCCAGGCCAAGTACATGGCGAGATGTGGCCAGAAGAACGTCTTCAGGTAGAGAGCGTATTGCACCCACTGTCTAGTCGATTTTGTGGATCGCACATGAAATGGATACACAGACAAAGCAGGCCAAGTACATGAGAGAGTGGACGATGTGCAGATCGACACGGCCTGCGGGTACTTCATTAAAGTTACCCGTCACATAACTAGGATAAAAGTTAATCACTGCAAAAACATTGCCAAGTATGTGAGCACTTTGGAGAAGAGTGCACAGGCGACGTTGACAAAAAATACCGCGGTGACTGTCACTATCATGACAGCAGGGCACATCGCACGCAGCATCGCAGATCGTGTAGAATTGCGCATCATAATATTGCAAAATTGCTCCTGTGCATGCAAGTGGATTTCATTGCACTTCTCAGTTAGGGAAATGCTCGATTATGACAATTCTCCGTGTGAGTGCACTAGCCCTGAACAGACATGTAGGTGAACCGTTTGTGGTGTCTCATAGCCTACCTCACGACCTTCTGCTTTCTTTCTTCATCACTTGTATCTTGCAGGTATATCATCCCGTGACGACCACATTGAAGTCTGAATTTGAAGTGTGAAGATGCTTCAGCAACCACATCGTACTTTTCCATTGCTTTCATTGTGCTTCTACTGCGCATGTGTGTAACTTGTGGGGTAAACATGTGATGACATTGTATGCTGGCGACACGGTCAGATGTTCATGCGTCTAACGTACACCTGCATGTTATGCATTGAAAAGGGTTTGCCACTTGCGATCCTGGGACGAGTATCAGGTCCGCTTTGTCCTGTGTGGGCTGTATCAGATTGCTGTTCACTTCTCTATCTGTTGGATATGTGACTTTCTGCAAGTTTCTGGTGTATGATGGCCACGTCCTTGCTTGTCACTTTGTATGATATTGCATTCTGTATTCGCTGCTTCCATGGCATGGTCTGCAAACTGCAATCCTTGGGCAAATGTCATGTTTGCTATGTTGTGCTTTGGCCGTCAGCTTGTCTACACGCTGTAGTTGAATTATTTTTGTTTCACAACTGACTTCCTCAAGTACGGTGGCCACTGCTTTGCATGGCATTATACATGAAGAATTTCCTGTTTGTGTCGTGTGCATGTGCGTATGTGTGCGTGGCCACGTGTGTGTGCCGTGTGCATACACATGTTTGTGTATCTGTGTGCGGGGTAGCGAGGCGGGGGGGGGGGGGGGGGGGGCTGGTATCATCATATATATCAGTGTGTTATTGCAGTCGCATGGCTACATACAGTACATCGCGCGCGTGGTCATCATGTTTACCTTCGGGGTTGGGGTGGAGAGGGAACGGAAAAAGAGCTGAAATTATCCATATAAAAATCGCTCTGTGAGCGGTTCTGAAAAACCTTTACTGGTACTGCCCCGTCGTAAAAGTAAGAAATTAGAACTGGCCCATTGTCCCCCCAAATGCGAACTGATCCACCTAAATCGCGAATGACGGGACCCGAACGCACCAGTAGCACGAGGTTCCCGTAGTACCTGTGGATGCAGATGGGGACGTTGGTCCGGGCCATAGGCCATGTACCGTACTAGCGGTAGGCTTCCCTATCAAAATAATAAATTCTACTGCTACTACTGGTGTTACCCTATGATAATTGCCGTGATCCTGTGCCCTCCCGACCTCGTGCTACTGGTGCGTTCGGGTCCCGTCATTCGCGATTTAGGTGGATCAGTTCGCATTTGGGGGGACAATGGGCCAGTTCTAATTTCTTACTTTTACGACGGGGCAGTACCAGTAAAGGTTTTTCAGAACCGCTCACAGAGCGATTTTTATATGGATAATGTACATGTACGCGGAGTTTTGCGGACTACCCGTCACTATTAGTACTAGTATCTCGTCCGCCCCGGGATACCTGATAAAGACGGATTCACTCGCATATTCTGCTACATGTACAGTGTGAGAAAGAGCTTTGAAGAAGACGAGCCTGAACATACAATACTGTACAATACTGTATTGCCATGATTTTTACCCTGTTTTTCTTTAAAAACACTATCTGCTTGACCTCCGAACCCTTTACCATGCAGACCACCATGCACCAGCACGGATCAGGTGCATTGTACACAATTGTGTAGCCTACATACTAGAACGGTGGTACAATCATGTAGTTATTCTCCTACATCCGAAAGGATGCCAAATTATGCTCCAAATTTTCAACCACCAAATTATGCCAATAATTATGCCGGCATAATCCGCCGGTGCCTAGTAGGCATTGGCGGATAATGCTCGAAAAGCCGGTGGCAGATTCTGCTCGAAAAGCAGTGAAATTGGCAGAACCATACAAACCTTATGGCGGGCAATTCCTCGAATTCTGCTCCATTTCTTTATCCACGTACCAAACATGCATGAAACTTACCAGAAAAAGTATCGAATTCTGCCAATTTCTCCGCCGGCATTATCCGCATATGCCTACCCCGGGCTGGATACCGTCTTGCTACTATGATAGTCTTTACCATGTACCATTAGCAAATCCATGACCCCGCAGGCTCTTCACTGAGTGCTGATGGCACTGAAGACAGTGAAGAGTACTTCAAATCATGATAAATGTTTCATGACGTACTAGTCCTGTACTGAGTCTTGCTGATACTAAGTGATAGCGATGAGTGTGCCTCCCACCCCCACCCCACCCCCCCCCCCCCCCCACACACACACACACCTTGCGATACAGTAAAACCGGAAAGCTTAACGACCTATTGGTTAACCCTTTACCATCCGTGCGTTCTTGAATCAATCTCTAGAGATCGATGGACATGCATACACTAAAACATTCGCAACTCGATCGGAAAGTTTAACGATCGATTGGTTAACGTTTTTGTAAGTTTGGCATGATAACGTGCAGAAAGTTTAACGATGGCTACCTGGCCACCCATCTGTATGCGCATCTTTACACAGACATCTCGCGATAACGTTTCTTCAAATAACGAAAAAAATAATTGGTCGTTAAAACGTTAGACTTTGTGACTCGTTAGACTTTCCGGTTTTACAGCATGCAGCACGTCAACAGGCTTGCTCAGAAACTTCCGTTCATCTATTCAACAATTCGTAGGGTACCCTGTAAAAAGGCCCTAGGCCTGTGGGACTGCCCTATTCAAAATTTAATAGTAGTAATAATAATTTGTTTGAAAGGATTGGGAGAACGTCAAATTCAAAGTATCAGTCCGACGGGGAAGTGAACTGCCTGAAAAGAGAAAAAAATGCCAGACCCACCAGGACTCGAACCCGGGACCTTGTTTGTCATGAGCAATGCTCTGGCCCCATAGCTCAGTGGTTAGAGCATTGCTCATGACAAGCAAGGTCCCGAGTTCGAGTCCTGGTGGGTCTGGCAATTTTTTCTCTTTTCAGGCAGTTCACTTCCCCAACTGATACTTTGAATAATAATACTAATAATAATAACAGGGAGATGTCGAATACATGTACCGGTATTAGACAACAGGGTCAGTCACTAGTGTCATCATCATGCCTGACCCGATGCAGCCGGTATATCCTTCCATATCATCCTGATCACTCACTTACGAGCGGTGCCTTAAAAACCACTCCCTGCTTCAAAGTATCCCGGAGCAAGTGCTAGTAACGATAGTTTCATTTTGTCGTCATTTGTGGGAATCTCAACTTGATTCACGTAGGTTGCATTTGGTTGGGCATTTTCAGAATATAAATGACAACCATTCTGGAATGGGAATCGCCAAGAATCGCCTGACCAAACAAACGCGCCAGAATCAACTAGGAATCACTTGACATAACAATTCCATGACGGGCGAGAATGATTCCGAGTGATTCTCATTTGGGAATGTGACCAACCAAACGTAACCTTAGTTTGAAAATCTTGAATACCGGGTGACTGCGGTGCTGAGGCCGATTCCTGTGACCTAGTGAACCTGTAGGGGCCACTCACTGTAAGTGTAAGGCTTATGCACGAGGTACAGAGAGCTTCTAGAAGAATGCGGCCTGTATCAACATTTCAACAATAATAGAAAAGCTGACAGGATCGCTTTTCTAAATTTTAGTTTACTAATACCAAGAGTAAATAACCGTTATGTACTCTTGCCAATACCCGCAGTGGCTGTTACGATGTTTTCCACACACTCTGAGAGTAGTCTGAGTACGCACGGCATTAGAGAAACTTGATGTGATCAACCCACTCTAAAGAATGTACAGTCAGCCTCGACCTTGCTTATCCGGTCCTCTTTTAATTAACCGGATCCCTCGCCATCCGGAAGAAAGTCGCTGGTTACCAATTTACAGCATATGTCATGCATACATACAGTACGTGCCGGTGTTCGATGATCCGGTTCCCTCGCCTATCCGGATATGTTTGGTGGAAAACGAACGTTTGCTTAAGCGAGGTCTGGCTGTACTGAGACTCATAAGCCGCATACGCACACTCTCATGACCAGTGGCGCTTTGATTGCAACACTTTCACTTTCTGTAGGATACCTTTCGGAAGCCTCGAAAATCATCAGTTCAGCATGAAATGAACCGTGTGAGACGATATATACGTTTAGGGTCCGGGGATAGGCAAGCACTGCAATGCGAGAATGGGAACTGCGACGGAGGCCGCCGGGCAGCATGCACAGCGCAGCCTGCGCGTAGCTCGTGTGTAGACAGCGTAGTGCAGTCACCACACCAGCAAACGGTCGTCATGACGGCCGTACTACATTGTACTGCATTGTACACAACTTAGTCAAAATACATGTAGGCGGAAGGGTGGCGATGAGATCGCCGGTGGTACATGGTCACCACACCACAGATGTGCTGCGGTGCTTGATCGCCACACCACATATTTGCGAGCTGCGCCCCCCCCCCCCCTCCCTGCATTGAAATTTAGCACGGTGATTTTTAAAGCAGCTCTGACACGACACTGACGTAGTAGTTGAAGACCAGAGATTGAGTGCCGGGTTGTAGTGTTGCCAGGTTACCATGGATACTGTGGGGTGCATGAGCAGGAGCGAGCACTGCGGCCGACAGGTCCTATTCCCACAGTAACAATATGATATGTTCATGACTTCTAGGGAACGTCATTACTATGTGCTGTTTCGATTCGCTGTTCAAAGCATTCAGGAAAAGGCAGTGTTCAAGATGCACCGGGGAACTCGAATAGTATACCAGTAATTATGTATGATAATATCAAAACACTCTATGAGGCAATCAGCTATAAGCATTCCAGCCGGCGAGACCTCAGTTGGGTGACTAGATGTACGAGTCGTATGAACAAGAATACATCGCATCCCTGGCTCGCGATTCAGTACTCAAAGACATTGTACACACGCGAGCGCGCGCGCGCGCATGCACGCACACACTCACACGTGCACACACATACACACACACGCTGCCATAGTATTCAGCTATAATTAGTAGAGGCAGCCCAGCTAGAGTTCAGACCCAGCTCCATGACAAAATAAATATGGCTTACCAGCTTGTACTTCGAAGTATCGCAGGCGAGCAGGCATGGGGGGGGGTTGTTGCAAGCATGCATGGGTTAGACCAAGAGTACTTAAACTTTTTTTTGTACTCTTGGTTTACCCAACAGTACATGAATGCCACAGTGCCACACCACACTCACCGGCTACTTGTGCGAATCTTGAGCTCAGCACGGGCATCATCGGAGAAGCGTCAATCCAGTTGGACGATTTCCTTCAAATCAAATGCTAGTCGCTGACTTCGGGTATGTAGGCATGTGCATCGGACCAGGATCCGAATCAGGGTGGCCAGCGCCTGCAGGGCTGGCTCATCAGACAAGGACAGAAGCGCGAATAGGCGCTCAAACAGCACCATAGCGGTGGCGTGGCCGTCGAGTTGCGGGTTGCGGCGGTCCAGACACAGCCACATGAGACCGAGCGCGGATAAACACAGCACCACGGCCAGGCGGAAGATGCCAACGGGCTGCCTGGAATTGTGCGTGATACGAAGCTGACTGAAAATCAGCTCTCGTTGTAATCCCGTGCACTGAGCCGCTGATAGAACACACTGCTGAGAACCAGCGGCGACGCTGGCATGTTTGACATGTTCAGATGTCGTAAAGAGGCGCACATCCACCCGATCGCCCACCACCATTTTCTCGTCCGGGCGTGAAGCACCGTGCAAGCCTCCCGTTAGCGTGTCATGGCAAACGCATAGCAGTGACGGCGTGGCGCAGATAGCACCAAGCACGTCATTGAGCAGTGCAGCAGCTAGCTGCCCTGATCTTGGCGACACGACGGCAAGGACCAGGGTGACCAGGTTCATATGTATAGTTGTCACGGCTGCCATCAGCGCACTGATATTGTCCCAATGCACGTGACTGAACCGACTGTCTTGAGGAAGGAGCCAGCCGTCAGCAAACAAGGACCAGCCAGCCAGGATATTCGTGAACACCTTGTCTCCTTCGAGACAATTATGGCCACGGCGGTCCTCGCCTGCGGATTCAGCAGCTTTCACCGATATAAGGACCACGATTGCTTCAATTGCTGCCCGATGCTGAGCTCTTGGTAGGTTTTGTAAGAATCGCGCGGTAGCAACCATGATGGCAATCGACTCTGCGTTCAGCACCATCGTGCACCGCCGCTTGGCCAAACGAGTACCCATTTCCAGAACGTTGCGCCGTGTCTCCCAGTTCCCGCAGTTTTCGGCCAATGTTCGAGTCATCTGCACCGCATGTCTCAGCATTGCCTCGCTATCCCGGCTCGTATGCATCATGTGACACAGTCGGAGTAGGTGATGGCAATCCTCAATTAGTGCTGTCCACTGGTTGCAGTAGTGCTCGATGTACGCCGGGGGAATGGAGCGGTTTGGCGGAGTATCCTGCTGGTCGCCTGTACTTGTCGCTGCAGCGGCAGCAGCACCCGTGCTGTAGGTCTCTCCGCTGACCGCAGACGTTGCGCTGAGATTGCTCATCGCTTGCTTGCTGACCTGGACCAGCGCGAGAACGTGTGGCAGGGTATGCAGTGCATTGTGCAGGCGACTGTGCCGCTGTGTTGTCCAGACCAGCAAGTCCAGAGCTGCCCGAAGGGACCAATGTCCGTTGCACAGGATGTCTACTGGCTGCGGCACCTGCGAGCTTGTCCTCGTGCTGTGGCGCCACTCATCAGCTATGATGCATCGAATGCTGGACTGGACAAGACGGTGAAAGTGCACAATATGGTTCCCTGTCGCCGTGCTATCGTCAGCATTTGGATCCATCCGTTGAGGAGGCACCTGAGAGAGCGAGGTAGCCGGACCAAACCCCACCAGCGAGTAACGCCGCAGCTCGTGAACCAGCAGGTGCAGTCGGTGGACTGCGTAGCGCCGCGACGTTTCCTCGCCGCTGCGTTGCGGGCAAGCTAAGAACGCCTGCAGCTCCGCGACGGGGAGAATGTCCCGGGCCTCGGTGACAAGGTGGACATTGATACTGTCTGGACTAAGGTTAGCAAGCAGCATGGCTAGTTGTCTGGCCTCTGTCGATAGGGACCGGAAGGACCGTGATACCTGGCTTACGAACCTGGCCGGAACTAGGCTGCTGCTCATGTTGGGTGCTTCCCACAACTTAACCGGGCATCTTGTCAGCTGCTCCACGTACTCAGCGAATCCAGTCTCAAGTCCGTCTTGCTGGCTAATGAAGGCAGCAGCCAGTTCAATGGCCAACGGCAAACCTGACAGGTAGCCGCAAGGAGACACCAGCTGCAGTACCTTCTCCATGTCGTTCGGATCAAGCTCCAGAAAGTCTGAACCATGCTTAGCTTGCTCTTGCGGTGTCGACACAGCAGCTTCCTGTTGCTTTTTCTGCCGATCCTGACTTGCGTCGCGCTCAACGCTGAGCTTGTGAAGAAATAGTTTGGCTGCATCCCTTGCGGATTGTGGTTCCACTGGAAGCACAGCGGCTACCTGTCGCTGTAACCATTCGGGCAGGGTGGACGCGGTCGTGAGCAGCAGGCAATGGCCAGCCGAGCCGTACACTGGAATAAGTCCACGCCAAGCCTCCCGCGATGACGTTGCCAGCATGTCCCAGCTGTCGGCGTTGTCCAGGATCAGCAGCCACGGCTGGCGATGGCGCTGCAGCTGGGCCGTCATGTCTGATGCAGTCGCGCAGCTCGCGAATGCCAGGCCACCTTGGCCGCGCGTCGGGGTAGCACTCTGTACAGAGTACAAAAACACACGTTGTCTGCTCCAGAGCCGGGTCAGCATCCCGGTTGGGAGGAGGGGGGGGGGGGGTACTTGGACCCGCTTGGAGAACACCCGGTCACTTGTGACACGGTTAGAACGCAATCAGGGAGTCCTCCTAAGATTCCCTGGCATACAACGGCCGCACTTGAATGTGCCCGGTACTGACACGGTTACAGGAGTTGTGCTAGGTACACATATCCATGTACTTGGTTTGAAATCCTAGAGCAGACACTGGAACATGTGCCCGGGACTAACTTCTACTGCAGTGTATTTCAAGAGGCGGTGGAAGGCACAAGGGAAGAAAGGAACGGATTAATGATTCAGGGAATAGAGTGAGCCATCCATCCGGCCCGCACTCTTGGACTATGCCATGCAAAGAAATATCCATGTGCACTTGCCCATGTACATTGTAGCTGCTGAAGATTCACAAAAATAATGATGGCTACGATTGACAGGCGCATTGGTAGCCTTTTTGGTTCACTGATGGTAGTTAAAATAAAGTGAATAAATTCGACGGGGTTCGCGTACCGGGCAGGTCAAGAACAAGGAGTTGTACAACTCCCTGGTCAAGAACCAGCTTTCCGCTTCCGTGGGACGCCACCACCCCATGATCAGGCGTCAGATGGTAGTTGCATGCATGAAAACGGATTTGGTCGCTACGTGTACATGTACTTTGAGTGCAAGGAATCATGACGTTTCGTCCCCTCACCCGACGGTACTGTATTGGGCTTTGAAAACGCAATGCTGGCCAAATTTGAGCTCCAAACCCATTTTGACTTTCACTGCATCTACCACTACCACTGTGCACATACAATGCAGTACAGCATTGAGTTAGGGTGACCGTTTGGGGTGATTACAATGTGAACAGTACTTGAAATACTTTGACGGAGTTGCTCTCTTAGCTCTGTGCTTAGATTTCCTCAATCCTTTGTCCTACCTGCAATTGTGGGCATCCCTTGTTGTCAGCAAGCTACTGTATCAAACTCATATCCTACCTTAGCTGCAAGGATGGATGTCCTCAGAGTCTCCTCAGTGGATAGATCCAGCAAGTACACTCCACCTGGGTACAGGATGCGTGTCCGCTCAAGACGATACCGGCGCCGCAGTGCTCGGCGGTTGCAGCGTGCAATGAACGACACATACTCCAGTGCTACGCGTGTCTTGCCACCGCCACTGATCCCGGTCAGAACCTACAGACATACACACAGACGGGAACGGAGACGTACACGGGCACACATACATGTACCATACATACAATACATATATGTAGGTATGTGCACATATTCTTGCAAACACATACACACACCTTGAACCTTGAACTTGCCCATTGCCGTAGGCAATGATAGCGAAAGGACTAAGTCGGCGGCAACCGGCAGAAAGGTTCGTACACCCACACGCACACACATGCACACACGCACACACGCACACAGCATAATCGTTTGCCCTTCAAGGAGGTAGAGGAATGAAATTTGTTTGTGACGGTCGTCCAATTTTTGTGGTGGTCATGGCTGTATTTGTGGACTTCGGAGGCTTTCATTCTGCCTTATACTACTACTGACTAGTCTCTACTGTATTGGAATCGTTGTTTAGGCACCTGTAGCTGTGTTATCAGGTAGATCTGTTTTCAGTCACTTGGGTCGCTTTGTCTAGCCTATTTTGTCCTTCGTTCGTGCCATTTATCAGTGTTGTGGGTTAGATAGGCTTGCATTTGTGATTCTCGAGTAAGTCCTAATTCTTGACTGGAGTCACGACTTGATTTTTATTTGCTCAGCGAGCCCTCGTTCACGCAGTTGTCTGTATCGTAATAGTCAATATCTGCTTGCTGGGCGGACTAGCGGCTAGAATAGAGATGACCGAGTGGTCCAAGTGTGTACACGATATTGTTCCATCATCATGAAATGAGCGTTGTGGAATTGCAGTCGTCTGCCATTGGCGCTGTGACCTAAGGAGAATTAATTGTTACTTCTACTCAGCAATGAAGCGATCATCAGCTCTCTTGGTTCTAAATTATTGAGAGGACATACCGGCATCAGAATCAAGTAAAGATTAGGCAAACCTTGCCAACCTCCAACAAGAGCCAACGATATGTTCTCCAAATGCAAAGACGCTCTTTGTGAGTTTGCGACTTGCCTGTCCCCGGGGAAAATTGCGGAAAAAAAATCGCAAAAAACGCGGCATAATATGGCATAATTTGCGGTGAATTTGCGGTAAATATGCGGTGAATATTATTGATATCATCTCGCGGCGGCAAGTTTGCAGTTGATATGAGGCAATTTTCAGTGAGTATGTAGTGAAATCAATCAGTTACAAGTCTCTGGTGTAAGCGCTCGTCATATTTGAGTACAAAGCCGCCACCGGATGAGACGTTGCTGACCGAACAGTGCACTGTGTGTACGTGTAGTGCAACAGAAAAGTTCAAAAATGCGGGAAAATCGCAGAAAACGCGGTCTTTTAAAAAATCGCAAAAAAACGCGGCCGCGGAATCGCAATTTTCCCCGGGGACAGACTTGCATTATTTTGCTTGCATGCATGAGCAAGTCACGGACCACGGCACGTGCGTGGTTACCATGCCACCTCGAACTGACGCCATCTTAGTTGCCGCTTCTTGACAGCCTAGCCATGGGAGGGGCCCGAGACTCCGAGTACGAAATCAAACGAACTTCGTTCCAGGGACGACAAACAACTTTTGCGACGGCCCCTAATAGGCAATTCAGACTACGGCCAAAATCACCTCTGAACGTGAATCGATGCAGTCCGGGGTCAACGCTACAGTAACATGGATGGAAACCTGGAAACTGAAGCCTAACCTCGCCAAAACCGAGGCCATGTTCTTCTCTCCCTCGCCCCCCACTCAGCTTCTGTATTTTCCTGGTCTAAATAGTACACCTATTAAAGTTGTTAACGAGCACAAGCACCTGGGCGTTATTCTCGACCGCCAACTCTCCTGGTCTCCACAAGTCCAGTCTGTGTGCAAGCGTGCGAGTGCGTCCTTAGGTATGCTACAACCCCACTGCCAACACTTGAATGATAACTGCAGAAAATTGTTCTTTAAGTCGTACATTTTGCCTATATTTGACTATTGCGATATAGCTTGGTGCGGGTTGTCTCAGACTTTACTCCACAGACTGGAAGTACATCAACGCTTGCTTCTGAAAATTCTGTTTCGAAAAGACCAAACATTTGCCTCCCTTTGTCTTTATAAACTTGCTTCCACGCACCCTCTTCTTGCCCGACATCAGCAGCATCTTTGTATCCTTGTGCAAAAAATCTTCCTAGCCCAAGTCCCGAAACATATTGCCAAGTACAACTGGTTTGTTACCACTAGACCAACACGCAATGCCTTATCACTGCCCCGAGCTAGTTCCTCTCTGTTTTTGAAATCCCCTTTCTTCTCAGCATACTCCCTTTGGTCTAACCTGCCTACTAGCATTAAGACATGCCAGGATATCAGGAAATTCAAAGTCCAGCTTTCCACACTGTCTCATCCGAAGTGATCCCATGTATTACTAATGTGCCTCCCTTTCTTTTTCTCTCCCTATCTCCTTTCCCTCTCTGACAGCATCTTTCTTTTTCTCCCTTTTAGCTTGCCGTGGTTGGCTATCACCTGACCTCTCATGTTTATTGGCAGTCTTCGGACGGGCCAGGAGATGTTGAATAAATAAATAAATAAATCTCCATGGTGATGCAGTCGCGTTTCAAATATTTATGCCCAATCGCTGATCAAACACTTCTTGAGTTGTAGACATGTGGTCACAGTTGGCCGTAGTCTGAATAGCATATCTTGAAAGTGATGACGTCAAAAACGGCCAGGGAGTAGTAAGTTGACATCAGATTTCTATTTTGGATCCACTAAGGTGTGACTTTGCTATTGCCACAGTGTGTGGGTGCATAGCAACCCACGCATGTCTTATGCAGGTGTGACTTTTTCTTCGCCACCAGTTGTCACCCCACCCCCATTACTAGCCAACCCAGTCAATTTCACTGGTTATATCACCTTGCTGTGGGTAAGACCGCTTGAAATGTGCTTGGATCCATACAAAATCTGGATCCAAGTGGATCCAGTTTTTGAAATTTTGAAATAATTGTTGCTATGCTGTGACGTAGCACTTTCAAGCCCTATTTACCAAGATTGTAATAGGGCTTGAAAGTGATGACGTCAAAAACGGCCTGGGAGTAGTAAATTGACATCAGATTTCTATTTTGGATCCACTAAGGTATGACTTTGCTATTGCCTCAGTATGTGGGTGCATAGCAACCCACTCATGTCGTATGCAGGTGCAACTTTTACTTCGCCACCAGTTGTCACCCCGCCCCCACTAGCCAAATCAGTCAGTTTCACTTGCAACATCACCTTGCTGTGAGTGAGACCGCTTGAAATGTGCTTGGATCCATACAAAAACTGGATCCAGGTGGATCCAGTTTTCGAATTTTTCAAATTGTTGCTATGCCATTGCTATGGAGTGACGTAGCACTTTCAAGCCCTATAATACCAACACCGTCCCGCGTGTGCTTGAACATGCGAGACATACAAATAATATTTAAAAAAAAAATATTATTATTTGTATGTCTCGCATGTTCAAGCACACGCGGGACGGTGTTGGTTCACCATACCTGGAGAATGGGTCGATGAGCAGGAGTCGTCGGTTCTCCTGTACTCTTTCCGCTCGTCGATAGCCCCGTCGAATGGAAGTTGGCGTGCAGCGCACGTAACAAGGACTTGCGACCGAAACAGGGCCCTTGCCCTCTTTGCGGTGGCCGTGCGTCCATCCTGGGATACGGAGTACGGGTCGCGACTCGCCGGTGCCTATTGCAGCCTCGACTCCCCAACTCCTGAAAAGCAATTAGAATAGACAGTCGCGAAAATGTCCAGTTTTTCTAGGGCAGTGGTGAGAATACCAGTGCGGGCCAAGAAACAAGCAGAATGATGGCGGTCTGTTTCACCCTTTCGTCGTACTGTGTGGCGGTATGATCGCAACGAATGCATGGCATTGTACTGAAGTAGATCTACATGACTGGATGTGCCTCGAGTCCACATAGCTGCCCCACGGAGGGAGGCAACAGCACTCACCTCCCAACTGCGCACTGACCGACCCGTGTCGGGCAGCTGCGCGTCTGCCCGAGGTAGGTGAGATCGCCGTACATTGTAGTATTACTGCTACTCAGTAGCTCTGTGCAAAACGCACTAAAAAAGAACTTCGAAAAAATCGACACCAAGGGCCAGGGCATCGTTGCCGAATCAAAGCTTGGGAAGGAGGGTGGTCAACGCTGGACCTCCGGAAGCTCTCGGGTGGAGGACGATGACCACATCAAGATTGATTCTGCGGACCAGTACTGGCAGTAGATCTATGGCGCATGGCAGAAGCTTGAAAAACAAAAAAACAACAAAAACTCCTGACTGGCTTACATTACAATTATTTACATGGGTTGAAACGTTGCGACACAGCATCGCGGCCTCTGATCTGCCTCACGCAGGGGCAGGAGAGATCAAGAAGACAAGTCACAAGATCAAGAGTCTCCAGACTCACCACTGCACCATGTACCAAGCGCCTCTCGGAAATGATGTGCACAGTACGTCACGGTAACGTGTATGCCAGATTAGCGTGGTTTATCTTTTCGCTAATCAAGTCCGGATGCAGATCGTCTCTTTTCAGCCTCAGGGTTATCATGGTTACCCAATACCCACCTAAGAAGTCGAATGATGTAGGACGTAGATCTACGAAGGACGATACTGGCTTCCTTGCGCAATGACTGCACTTGCATTGTATTTTATTATTTTACTTGGGCATTCCCAACAGACCCTAAGGTCTTCTTACAGGGTTCCTTGTACGAAATAATCACACAGCCAGTCGGTGTTTTTATCCGGCAGCACAACGGATGACGCTGTGGTCCGCATACTGTATCTGGTTGGCCGGTGACGTTCCTTGCACTTGCAGTACAATCACGTACCTGTTGTTGGTTGATAGTATGTAACAAGTTGGAGGACACGGTGTTCGGAAACACTGACCTTTCCACAACCATCCACGGTTGGTAGAGCCACGGTCGGTTGCGACCATCTGAACCGTATGGGTCTTAGACCCGGTTCTGACCCTCTCTATTCGAGGGGAGTTTTTTTTATAGACTTCCCGTAACATCAGTCTTATATTCTGTGGATGTCTTCTTGATACTCATAATAAAAATAGTAGGTATATTAACCTGAATTGTTTTTCTTTTTAACTCTTTTTTCTTCCAACTTCTGCCCATGGCGTCCCTCTCTCAGCTCGTCAGCTGTCAACAGACAACGTCACTGTCACCACCATGACACTGTCCATGGGCAGAAATCGGAAGAAAAAAGAGTGCCTGGTGGACACGTCAGTGTTACCAAGTGCCCTCTACCCCCATGCGTACTGCCCAGTGCCATTTTGCAGAATTTTTCAGAGTTTTCCGTACTCGTTTTTCAGGTCAACATTTTGACTGATTTAGTGTAATTTGGAAGAAAAACGATACTGTACAACTTTTCCAGCCACAGAGTTCACTTGCAAAGCCTACGGATTCAGTACAATTTTCAACTTCATCAGGTCATAACTTTGGTCTGCTTCGCTTGATTTTCGCAATCTAGGGCTCGTTGGAAAGCTCTTGGCAGGAGCAACGCCAGGATGCCAAGCTCCATTATGAAGCCGCCACAAATCAGGCGCGGTAACACAGCAAATTCGTCTCCAAGCCTAATATGCAAGCAAGTAATTCGTCCCATCAACACCATTCCACTCTCCTCCATCGCAGAACGCTCAACGGTTTTCGAGGCGATTCATACTTCAGCCGGCTACATCATTATATTAAAGCTTTAAAGTGCCCTGTCCCTCAAAGAGCACGCAAAAAGCGACTTCCCCCAAAATAGGAAGAGATCGGTCAAAGATTTGATTTTGCTGAGGTAAGAATACATGAATACGGCGTGCGAAATCTCTGGAATCCGACATCGTCATGCTTCAGCGATTGTTGCATTGGACAACTTGGAGTTTTTGCTACCACGGAGACTCTTCGATTGTGGAATTGGCGCAAGAAACGATGGAGTTACGAAGGTTTTAGCAATCGATCATATACGTGATCGTTTGCGGGATATTCGATTGACATCCGTGCTGCGGACAAAACTTCGTTTTTCCGTAAAATACGGACAAATACGGGCGGTTGGCAACACTGACACGTACCAGTGAAGCTTGAGGAAAACAGTTCAATAGTTCCTTCAACGAACAACGCTACAAACGCTACAACCCCAAACAAGCAGAATGTCTTCAGCCTTTCCTCTCACAGCCTCACGGCGGATCACACTGACCTCTTGCAACTGGGCCTGGATTTTGCTCTCCCACCCAAGGAGGTTCCAAAGGAAGAAGTAATCACAAGAACGGAAATGTGGGCTAACTCATTTCCAGAGGATCGCCGTGGCCTGGAAGAACCTGCAAGAAGGTACAGGAAGCGCTTGACACCTCCCCAGAATCTAACAAGACAGCAAGCTTCAGCACTACGTAACCTCCGGAAACTACAAACAATAAAGATACTATGAATAGGATGAAGGCCGCAGACATCACGCAACTACGTTACTTGTTTGACATGTATTACTGTGTATTTTATAACAATTTCTTTCAGTTTCTTTGGTTGTATCCTTAGTTCCGTTTTTCCCACTGATGATAGGAACTAGAAAATCGATTCTGGGTTTTCAATAATATTTTTGTTATAAAATACACAGTAATACATGTCAAACAAGTAACGTAGTTGCGTGATGTCTGCGGCCTTCATCCTATTCATAGCTACAGTCAACTTCGCTAATAACGACTGCGGATATAACGACAATTCGCGAATAACGACAGAATTTCCATGCCCAGAGCAAAGTCCCATCCCACTGTAATACATATAATGGGACTTCGCGTATAACGACACTTCGCGAATAAGGACACCGTTTTGATGCCCCGCCGAGTGTCGTTATAAGCGAAGTTGACTGTATATTAAAAATATTATCTCCACGTAGGTTATTTTAATAAAGATACTACCAGCTGATAAGGGACGAGCGCTTGTGCTGATGGACGTAGCGGATTATAACAAGATTCAGGACCATTTTGGAAGACAGTACTACGTATTCCCTCCTCCCGCGGGATCCAACGGATGCGTTAGTAGAAACACAACATCAGTCCTACGCCCAATGGAGAGAGGAGAGGAAATATCTCGTTCTCAGACAACTTTTTTTACAACCCACGGACGTGCACGGCTCCTCACTTTTACGGTCGCCCTAAGATTCATAAGGACCCCATCCCTCTCAGACCAAAAGCAGCCATTGGTTCGTCACTCCACCGCTTAGCACGTTTCCTGGCAAAAATAATCCGGACACATACACTACAACAGGCAAGACTCCGACTCACTTGACAAATTTTAAGGAATTCATAACGAAGATAACGGACACTGCCATCGGCACAGACAACGTAATGGCTAGTGAAGAGCTTATTTACCAACGTACCCATGGACAAGACAATGAAGATTCTCAGAGATAAACTGGCTGCACAGGACCCTTGCGAGCGTGAAACGTCACTATCTGTAAACAGCAAAGCTACTTTAGTGGAATTTTGTGTCAGCAATATCGACTTCGGATAGGAGGACCAGTTCATCAAGCAGAGAAGAGGAGCGGCCATGTTCACCACTATCTCCGATCCTGGCGGATATATTTATGGAGTGGCACGAGGAGCAATTATTAAGGAAGTGTAGTGATGTGATCGACAATTGGTTACGATATGTTGATGTTACTTTCTCCATCATAAAGAGAACGAAACTTATCCATGTACGTACACTAGAAACAGCGAACTCAATAACGCCTGACATCAAATTTACAGTGGAAGAGGAAAATAATGGTGGAATTGCTTTTCTAGATGTCTGAATACAGAGGTCGAGTTCTCGAGTTTCTACCCACGTACATGTACATGTATGTACAATGTATACAGGAAACCAACACACACGGGACGATACATCAACTTCACTTCGCGCCAACCCCAATCTACCAAACGTGCCGTTCTCTCCTGTCTGTCACAGAAGGCAGAGACCCACTGTAGCAATGCGATGTTGACGGACAAGGGCAGAGAGACTCTTCAGCAAGAATTCAGCAACAACGGTTCTCCCATGAACACAATCAGTGAGGTGTTCACAAAAGTCCGAAAGCAACGGAGGGAGACTCAGCAACAAGCCAACCAACGTCAACAACGTGATCAGGAACAAGCCAACCAACGTCAACAACGTGATCAGGAACAACAACAACAACAACAACAACAACAACAACAACAACAACAACAACAACAACAACAACAACAACAACAACAACAACAACAACAACAACAACAACAACAACAACAACAACAACAACAACAACAACAAACAACAATATCTCTTATTGGCGATGGTGCCATCGTGAGAATAAAGAATTCAACAACAACAACAACAACAACAACAACAACAATAACAACAACAACAAACAACAATATCTCTTATTGGCGATGGTACCATCGTGAGAATAAAGAATTCAACAACAACAACAACAACAACAACAACAACAACAACAACAACAACAACAACAACAACAACAACAACAACAACAACAACAACAACAACAACAACAACAACAACAACAACAACAACAACAACAACAACAACAACAACAACAACAACAACAACAACAACAACAACAACAACAACAACAACAACAACAACAACAACAACAACAACAACAACAACAACAACAACAACAACAACAACAACAACAACAACAACACACACTGTTTCTGTTGTTGTTTGAATTCTTTATCTCTTATTGGCAAATGGCGATGGTGCCATCGTGAGAATAAAGAATTCAAACAACAGCAGCAACAACAGAAACAACATCAACAACAAAATCCGCAGCAACAACAAGTTCGCCATGAAGCCCAGCGCCAAGGTTCCTCTAACTACTCTTTCAAACCGTTGTCTTTACCCTACGTCCAAGTAATGTCTGAAATGATTTAAAAGAAGGAAAACGAAGAACGCATCTCTTCGCGTGGTGCACCGCCGTTCTGTTACTCTAAAAGACCTTCTCACTCGGAAGAAACCTCCAGCTCCACAACACATGGAGTCGCATGGTGTGGTTTATTCCCTGCACTGTCATACATGCGGAGCGGAGTACATGTATGTAGGCCAAACAGGAAGAAGGCTTTTATTATTTATTTATTATTATTTTGTTTTACATCGGAAGCTCAACAGTGCAGCTGCACAAATATGAAGAGGCCGATCGATGGGACCAAAAAATAAAATAAAATAAAAAATAAAAATAAACAATGTATATACATCAGCGGGCAACATTCTGCTGAAGCGAGCGTGGAGCTGAAGCTGGATTGGTGACTTACGTACCTGCTTACTCCACAACACCGGCGCATAATGATGTGCATGTACAAGACTTCGTGAGTATTCAACTCAAATTCGTGTTCCGTCAGCGTCAGTATCAGCAAGTACAGTCATGTAGTACAATTTGTTCCCAAAATAACTTCGGGACAGTCTGTTCATGGTTTTCATTTGTATTGGTCTCGTTCTCTACACTTGCGATAATTTAGCGGCAATTCTAACGTTGTAGCGTTGTTCTCTTGTAATTTAGTGGAACCTGTATTGAGTAACTGAGTTTTATGTTTCGTTACATTTTCGTCAGATCTCCTGTGTACCGGTTTTGTGGCACAATGATTATAGCCATTATATTTGGTCGTCTCCATTCTTGTGCAATCATGCATTATGTAGGTTGGTTCTCTTCAGGTTATTGTGACCAATTTCATAGATGTTGGTTGCCTTGTTGCTTTCTCTCCCCTCTCCTCTCACCCAAGCCATTCTGCATAAGCGAAGCTGTGGACGCAGCATACTGCTTCACTTCAACGCGGAAATGCGTATAATAATAATAATATTCGGTTTTGGCTTCATTCATTTTTAAATTGTATTCCGCTAACAAGGATGATAGTATGGGTTGATTGTCGTGCAAATATTGTAGGCTGGTGCTGATGAAGTCTACGTCATCCGCATACGCTGTTTCATTAGGCAATTGAAGCTGAATATCCAATGCTGGTCGCGGTGACAGTCGCTCTCGAATCAACCTCAATGCAGCCTCGAGGTAGACAGTAAACAGGACTGGCGATAGAGAATCACCTTGTGAGGTTCCATTATGTGTGACTAATGGTTGGCTGAGAATGTTATTCAGCTTTACTTTTATTGTGGTGTCTGTCAGAAGGCACCGGATGATGTGCAGCTCATCATGAGCAATGACTGATGACAGTATATCGATCAGCCTGACCCTTGATATAGTGTCAAATGCCTTTGACATATCAATGCCTAAGATTGAGATCTCCGACGCAACCCGTTGGCATCTTGCTGATAACCACCGATAGCTATATACCACGTCTCCAGTACTTCTCCCTGACCGGAACCCGCTCTGGTTCAGTGACAAGTACCCGTTGATAGCTGGCTTGATCCGCGTCAGGATGACCAATGAAAGAAGTTTAAGGGTGTTCAACAGGGTAACTGGCCTTACATTTCCAGGAGGACCTCTTTTCTTTCCCGGCTTTGGTATCGGGATCAGTAGCCCATCGCCTAGCTTGAGTGATTTGTCTTTGGCATAATTGTTGAATGTAGTGGCAATGTTTGAGAACAGTGCTGGTGTTCCATATTTGATAAATTCAGCAGGTATCCCATCTGGTCCCGAAGCTCGATCATTGTTCAAGTATAGCTACATGAAAGTTAAATTAGAAGTTAGTTGCGACTTCGGCGGTCATGAAGTTGGTTGTTCCTAGATCCTGGTGCGACGTGCTCCTCGTGTGCTCCGATTGGCAATCGTGAGTAGGCATCAGCGGGTAATGCTAGTAAACTCAACCGATTATGCTTTTCAGAATGCCAGCAAAAACAGGATATTATGCTCGCTTTAATGCTATTATGCTAGTTTAGGGCGTTTTATGCTAGCAATATATGACCAAATACAGCAAACAAATCGCAGAAGAGTACGCGAAAAAGTCAGTCTCCAAAGTAGGTATAACGATATGCGCGCAAAAATTGATTGATCGGTGGTAGACTACTTCTACTCGAACAAAGGCAACATCGTTGTACGCAATGGTATACATGTACATGTAGTTTGCGTTGGGATGGTCATGTGACACGTCCATGTATAGGCATTTGATCAGGGAGTACTGTATTCTACGACTCTCTGGCCATGAGATGCTGAAAATCGCGAATTATGCTAGTTTCTCCAAATAAATGCCTCGTTATGCCGGGGCAATGCCCCCCTCTGCGAATACCCCGTCATCCATGAATTGAGAATAATAATAATAATATATAATAATACCCCATTATGCTAGTTTTAATGCTAGCATTACCCGCTGATGCCTAATCGTGAGTCAGTCCAGTGTCAAGTGTCGGCAAGAAGCATGGCTGTGTTCCTCGTTGAAACAAGCAACTACATTGTACATGACAGTCATGACGTCATGTACTTCATACTTGAAAGCTGACATAAGATTCACAACAGTGCCGAACACGCATACTTTGCAAATACAGACTCTCCAACGGCTAGTGCACTGTCTTCTCTCGTCTTGAACCCTTTGGGCCTTGTACATGTACCACGTATGATGTATGCAAGATCTACCTTCTTTTTTTAAAACTTGAAACCACGCACCCAATTCGTAAAACAAGAAAGAAGGAGGAAATGACAAAACAACAGACCAACAAGACATTGACTGAATCAGTGAATGGGGCTGCAAATGCAATGCAGCGGTGGTGATGGGGTGCTGCAGGCTCCGCCGACCACAGGCTCCGCCGACCAATGGTCTCGGCATCCGCGCCTACTTCACGCATCAGAAAATCGGGAGAAGAAGAGAAACAAAAGAGATTGAAAAAAGGAAATAGCGAAAGTATAGTGTGGAGAGAGAGAGAGAGAGAGAGAGAGAGAGAGAGAGAGAGAGAGAGAGAGAGAGAGACAGAGAGAGAGAGAGACAGAGAGAGAGAGAGACAGAGAGAGAGAGAGAGAGAGAGAGAGAGAGAGAGAGAGAGAGAGAGAGAGAGAGAGAGAGAGAGAGAGAGAGAGAGAGAGAGAGAGACAGAGAGAGACAGAGACGGAGAGAGACAGAGACAGACAGAGACAGAGACAGAGACAGAGACAGAGACAGAGAGTAGAGAAAACATGGAAAAAGAGAGCAATACCCACATATTTGAGCATAATTATATTATACTTTTGACTAGTTTGAGGGAAAGACACAAACGGGAAAAGTCTGAAGAAAAATTGACTGTCATCACAATAATAATTATATACAATACTAGATACTAGATAGGTGCGATTAGACTGAGTCAGTAGCCCACATCCAGTTCTCTGCGCGCAGGTAGCGGCATACCTGCCTCTTGAATGCCTGCATTCGGCTGCGATGAGGCGGATGCAGGAGCAGATCCCAGGGCAATGCATTCCACTGGTGGAGCACACAGTGGGGAAATGATCGCTTCAGGACTAACACAGTAACAGGGTAGAGGCTGGCAGGCTGGTATCCAGTTGGAACTGGTGCCTGGTGGCCAGCAGCGCTGGCATGGTCGCTCCGGGCTCGCCGGTTGGCCGACTGCTGACGGCGAGCTGGCAGAACCGCGAGAAGTTAGTTGAGGTGGGCCCGCAATAGGGCTTGAAAGTGCTACGTCACAGCATAGCAATGGCATAGCAACAATTTGAAAAATTCAAGATCTGGATCCAGTTTTTGTATGGATCCAAGTGTAGTATCTCTAGCTCTGTCAGTGAACAGTGATCACACAGCCAAGTCTCTACCAGTAGTTACATTGTAGTTCACAGGTACATTCTATCTAAGTGCTTCTCACGCAACCACTTAGGACTAGATAGCCCTGCTTGCAAGACCGGCACGGCGTGACCTATTGCGTTCATGCTGTACTAATACATTACATTGATTCCTGATAGTCCATTCTCCATCACTGACCCTCTTGATCCCTTGCGAGATTCCTTCCCGGTTCTAGGCATCCAACAGCTTTCTTCCCCGAATCCATGTTATTGTTCAGCCCTAGCTCACACACATTCAAATGGCTTTTCCTTAGATCTTTCAACAGTTGTCTTCCTAGTTGTCTTTTGCCCTCGCTCCCAGCTGCTCTCTCTCTCCCTCTGGCCTATATAAACCCATCATTCTTTCTCATTGCTGTGTGGAATTATGAAGTGAAGAGTTTAAGCCCAAGAGCTTGTTTTCCTCCCGCTAGTGCTGTCAGCCTGTATCACTTTCTGTTGTAAGCCCAAAGTGCCTCAGACACGAGCAGGCTGGCAGACACTACACAAGCACGTTTCAAGTAGTCTTACTCACAGCAAGGTGATGTAGCCAGTGAAACTGAATGATTTGGCTAATGGGGGGCGGGTTGACAACTGGTGGCGAAGTAAAAGTCGCCCCTGTATACGACATGAGTGGGGGGTTGCTATGCACCCACATACTGAGGCAATAGCAAAGTCACACCTTAGTGGATCCAAAATAGAAATCTGATGTCAACTTACTACTCCCAGGCCGTTTTGACGTCATCACTTTCAAGCCCTTGAGAATCAAGGCCGGATGTTCTTGGACTCTACTGTACTGACGACGTAAGCAGTTACCTTCCACACGGCTATCTAATATTTAATAAAGTATCTTGATTGACGTGTACAGCGCAACGTACATGCACGTGATCTACAACGAGGACCTACCTGTACATGTATAAGTAATTACAAGGTAGTTCCTCCCACAGACACACTAATGTAGGTATGTACTATTTTACAACTGTCATTGCATGTTGCGACCAGTCTAGCCAACTACTGGTACATGCTGTCTATCAGGTTGATAAACAAACCTTCGTTACTTGTGCTCACATCATGACTCGACTGTATATCGTGAACTGCTGCTTGCCATTTTTTCTTGATCGCTGAAAACGAACACGTAGGCGTCTTTCCCCACCGAAGAACTCGGTTTTTTTGTGAACCTTCACTAGTGAAGGATGGCTGCTTCTTCGAGCCCGGTTCAGGCGCTTGTTCATTTTTTCAAAGTTCATAAAGCTGCCACACATTGTTTTCTACCTCAATGACATACATGACTGATTGTGATCATCACGTAGTTTCCTTTCTCCCGGGGCCAGACATTGCTCAATAACACAGTAGCTGTGTAGACTGTTCAGTGTTCTGCGCTCTTTCCCACTACATCTGGTGCTGAGTAGTTCTTTGTGAAGGGACAAGAAAACTTTCTTCCGCAGATGGACGGCTGTACGTTCACCAGACCCGGCAGAAGCCAGGGTGCAACACGGATTAACGCCCCTTTATGCCAGTTGACATCAGAGGTAAGACGCAAGCTTGTTTAATTTGTTTTTTAAAAGTATGTACACGGAATGTATACATTTTGTATGTAGACTATCACCTCCACCGCTACACTGGGCTCTTACTTTTGAGTCTTAGCCGACTAGACCCTCCTGCACACAACCATCACCAATGCGAGCCTTTGGTGATTAATGCGAGGACACTTCCGTAGGCGATATTGATAATTCCTTTAGACAGCTGTTTCGCTTACAGACTACAGTACAATGTCATGTACATGTACATAGCTCATCAGTGAAGGTACAATGTAGATGTTAAATGATTTAATGTCAGACCAAACTGCTATTATATGAGTCTTTTCCATAATTATACAAAAAACAGGCATAGCAAGGAACGTGTGAAGTTCATCGCATGGGACATGCATGCAGCGTCAGAAATTCGGCGCGGAAAATCAATCACTTGACTATCATGATCAACGCGGAAACAATGTGCCAGAATCAGTGTACATGTATTGTGTAGCTAGTACTAGTACTAGTACCGTACTAGTACTATAGTACTATAATAGTACTAGTAGAGTGAGAGTCTGTGTAACTAATGCACTTTTCCGAGCGCCATGAATAGCGTCTTCAATCACGTGACCAAAAGGCAGAAATCCTTCGTCTCACGAATGTATGGTGGAGTATGGTGCGAGCATCTCGACGTTCTCGTAGATCTACGCCTGCCTACACGTTATTCATGTGCCCAGCGCCTTCGATTTTTACATGATGGGCAAGCATACATGAGTAGCTTTCCCTGTGTGTCCGCTGTGTCGCATGTCATGACTCGGTATCAGCGCGATACCACCTACTGTAGGGGTGGACGTGGGGACGTGGCAGCCGATCCACTTCTTTTTTCTCTTTGCTCAAGAAGAAGAAGGAGGTTTATCGATACCACTTTCCGCCCCCACATTAGAGAGGTTGCGCACAACGAAAATTCGTAGCGCCGTAACGAATATTTTTAACGAAAAAAGCTAACGAATATTCGTAAAGCGTGAGGTTGCGCACAACGCTTGAACGTTTTCGTAGTACTAGTGGGTCGACGCGGCAGCCGCGCGGGGTACTAGTAGCGCCGGGTACGAAGAGTCAAGACAGGGAGTTGTAAAATATCAGCATTTTAGTACTCCAGGTAACGAAAAATATTTTCGTAGATTTGCTCTGTTTCGGTCACGTTTGGACGGATCTTCGGAGCAACTTTCGTTACTCGAACCCGGACGGTCGAAATCTAACGAATTTTCGTTGTGCGCAACCTCACGGCTTCGTGCGTACGGCCGCGCGCGCAGGCCTCGGAGCTACGCGCCTTGGCCTGCGCCCGGCCTTGGCCTGCGCCCTTGGCCTTGATTCAGGCTCGGGTTAACACTGTCAAGGCTTTGAACTTGTGAGTTTCAACTCCGTCCGCTTCCCATACCCTACTGCCTTTTTTCTATTTATCTCCACTCACGACAACAAGAACTTGAGTTGGACACTGATCACGATGTGTAGACACTTTGAAAGTTAGTTGCCGTTTGAAGAAGAATGTGAAGATGATGTTGTCATTTTGGACAGGCTGTTTCCATGTACAATGTAGTAGTGGTACCAGAGCATGTTCATGCGAACTGAGCAGTAGCAGTGTAGGCTTTGACGGATTATGCTAGCATGATATTTCGCATAATTCCTACCAAAATCGAATAATCGCATAATTTTATTAGTGCAATTAGGAGTATAATCGATGCAGACATGGCCAGACAACAACGAGTTCATGGAATTTTTAAGGATTTTTAAGGATTTTTTATGTTATTCAAAATCGATTTTCGTGTTCCGCTCATCAGTGAATAGTATCGGAATAGTATCGGAACCTCTTGCTTTGTGGCTGCACTCAGTTATACGTTAGCACTATGTTTGACACCTATTATGTAATGCTGTAGCACTTCCTTTGTTGTTCACACTTTGCTGTTATAAAATGTTCTATTTTTGTACACAGTACCCTCAGTTCCGATACTAGGGAGGTTTCGCTCTACGTAATTACGTATGAAAATCCGTATGTCGTACGCGCCGGGGAGCGAGGGCAACTTTCATACGTAAATCTCTCTACGGATTTCCGTAGGAAAGCACTTTCCTACGTTGGGTCCTCCGTAGGACTTTTTGAAATATTTTTCGCATTTTCCGCATTAGTCCATGGCAACATTCAAGCCGCGCGAAACACAAGGTACACACACCGTACACCACGTGCAAAATAAAATGGAAAATGCGGTTTCGGTTCATGGTGCATGCGGTAGGCGCATGCAGCCAACGCGTCTCCAAAGCAACAACGCATGTTTAGCAGTCGTGGAGAAATCACGTAGAGCGAAACCCAACAGCTCTGATTATTACGTATGAAAATTCCGTGCAGTTCCTACGTTATTTTCATACGTAATTCCGTAGAGCGAAACCTCCCTACTATTCACTGATGAGCGGAACACGAAAATCGATTTTGAATAACATAAAAAATCCTTAAAAATCCTTAAAAATTCCATGAACTCGTTGTTGTCTGGCCATGTCTGCATCGATTATACTCCTAATTGCACTAATAAAATTGCTTTCTCCACGCCGACTCTTTAAATCGCATAATTCGAGGCAAATTTATTTAGAAAGGAAAAGGACATAATATTAAGAGTAGCTCTCCATCACTGTAACTGGATATTATTATTAGCGACTTCAATCACGTGACCAAAAGGCAGAAGTCCTTCGTCGTACGAATGTATGGTGCAAGCATGGCGTGCACGGAACATTTTTTCTCTGGACGTTCTACGCCTGCCTACGCGTTATTCACGTACCCTGCGCCTTCGATTTTTACATGATGCATGGGCAAGCACACATGAACAGCTTTCCAACGGTGTGTCGCATGTCAAGAGTCATCGATTTTTGGATATATCGCTCCGTATTTTTAGTTTTCAAAGCAAACTTTCGGCATCTCAGCTACCTTGCCCGTCAATGACCGAGTCACCATGGTGTTCAGAGCCCTCGAATTAGTTTAGATGGGTTCATGGTAAGGTTCTCCTCCGTAGCCATTTTTAGCAGTTTGAAGAATTTGTGCGCAGCGGTTGAAGTCGGCTATGGAGTGCACTATTTGACGGGATCTGCGTGACGGAGCGAGCAGACCTTTGGCTTGTAAATCCGCATAATAGTAATGATTCTTCACGTCAAGATTCTGGAGGTGCTTGAGGAGTGAGGAGGTGATTATTTCAATCCATCGAAGCAGAGCACGTCCCGTCCAACATTGTTTGTTTGTTTGTTTGTTTGTATTTATTTTGATTCGCAAGTTCAAACGGGCATAGAACCCAATAACATGAAAGCGAATATGAAAATCATAATGAGAATGAGAATTCAAATACTTTGATCTTCAACGTAGAGTCAGCGGTACATCAGAGGGAGATCGGGTACAACAGAAAGAGAACAGAAAAAATCAGATTTCGCTTGTCGACATCTACAGGGCGCAGGTATAGGGGATTACCTGCGTGCGAAACTGCGGAGCGTGATGGATGGCACGGATGTCGCTGGGAAGGGCATTCCATAATAGTACAGCACCCTTGCAAGCAAAGCGCCCCCACCCCGCAACCGAACGGGAAACTGGCACGCACAGGCCCATGGCAGATTGGAGCCGAGTAGGGCCGGGTGCAGCGGGGGTTAGCAGGGCTTGCAACTCTGGACTTGCCAGTGCATAACGACAGCGCCACACCAGGTATGCTAGCTTCTGATTGAAGACTTCTGCCACACGGAACACTGCAATGCGCTCCAGCAGGTCGCGGGCAGACGACCACGGAGGGCGGCCAAAGACAGCACGAGCCCCGCTGTTCTGCAGGACCTGTAGAGACGGTCGAGGTACCTTCTTTGCAGTGAGCTAGAGTACGCGTTTGAGGCATACAGCAGGTCAGACATGATTAGCGATCTAAAGTAGGTCATGCGTGACTGGTGATTCAGGCAGCGGCGCATTCGCCAGAGTGCTCCGATCTTCTGCGACACGCGTGCAGAACATTTGGCAATGTGGGCGTGCCAGGACATGCCGGAATCAATTGTGGCGCCAAGATAACGAGCACTTGGCACGCTAGGCAATGAAGTGTCATGGCAGATCTATGTGTACAACGGTTTCTCCGTCACCCTCGGCCTCCAAGAACACCAAAAATCCGCATATCGCGCATACATGTACATTCACTGTGTATGCATGATATTCATGAGGTCCGGGAAACCCACTTTTGTGCCATTGCTCTGCATACAATTGCATACATGGCCTCCGACGATTGCATACCAAATTTTGGGCCTGATATCTCCGGTTTGGGACAAGATATACCCATGAAATTTCTGAAGTTGTTCGGCAGAGGTTTCGCTTTCCAGTCGTGTAATTTGTTGGCCCTAATTCCGATTTTAGAATTTTGGAATTTGGACAGAAGTCGCTAATATTATACAGTCAGAAAGTGCAGTAACTAGGCACAAAACTGACAAGAGTACTGAGACATTCCACGTCCTGACACCTAGCTTTCAACACGTCCCCGTAGCGCTAACCGACAGCCTTCCAACTTGGAAGGTTCAAGGTTATGGAAAGACCAAAAAGGGGAAGGCAAGCGCAACGAAAACGAGCAAAAGCTACAGTCCCAACGGAACAAAGAATGTCGATTGTTACTGGACGATGACGAGACCAGTTCGATATTTGACAAAGCGGTCTAACTACAATTTGAAGCAGCAAAGCAGCACACCACCCAACTTGGGTGGGTAATAAATATCAAAGATAAGTAAAGAAAGGGGAAGCTTTGCGAAAACGAATTGTGCAAGCCGAAAGCCAAACTCCTACAGTACTCCTCCTGCATGACATTGTGATGGACTAGTTGACTACAAAACAAGTTGTTTCACACGACGTACGTTTCGCCGTATGGTTCGTGACGGCTTATCAGGTGTGCAATTTGAAACTCGGATGTTGAGCCATAAATAAATGTAGAAAGGAAAAGGACATAAGGATACAAGTTAAGAGTAACTCTCCATCACTGTAACTTGATACTATATACAGTCAGAAAGTGCAATAACTAGGCACAAAACTGACTTTGGTCTTTCCATAACCGTGAACCTTCCAAGTTGGAAGGCTGTCGGTTAGCGCTACGGAGACGTGTTGAAGCTAGATGTCAGGACGTCGAATGTCTCAGTACTCTTGTCAGTTTCGTGCCTAGTTATTGCACTTTCTGACTGTATAATTATAGTATCCAGTTACAGTGATGGAGAGTTACTCTTAACTGGTATCCTTATGTCCTTTTCCTTTCTACATTTATTTATGGCTCAACATCCGAGTTTCAAATTTATTTTTTTATTTCTGCACCTCGGGGCATGTCAAGACAGCCAATGGAGTTGAGGAGAGGGTGAGACCAACCACGGAAGAAGAGAAAAAAGAAAATGAAGAGCAGGTACACAAAGTGGGAAGGGATTAGCAACTTAAAAAGCAATGGGATGCTCAGCGAGCTATGGATCGGAAGTGGTGACTGTGATTTTGTTTACTGGGAGATACTGAAGCGCTGTCTGACGAGGGTACGGAACTTGGGCATATCTGGAGCTTGTCTAACACTGGGAGGCAGTTGGAGCCACGTGGAGTAGGAGGAAAAGAAAGGGGAATTAACGAATAGGGTAGACCTAGCTAGGGGGAGACGAACGCAGCTTCGGGTGGTGCCACCTGACTTAAGGTGGCAACCTGGTCGTAAAATCCCTGAAAAATCGAATTTGTAAAAGTCACATTGAGTGCTACTTCACTAGTTTGAGGGAAAGAGAGAGAGAGAGTGAGTGCTACTTCTTATACTTTCTTTCTACGCCATGGCTGGCAAACGCCCCCTCCTCATCTATATCGGCACTGATTCATCTTTAGCCACTGAAAGGTGTAATAATAATACATCAGTTGAAAGAGCATGAACAGCTGCAAAATCTCTGAAAATTTTGTCTCGATCTGACCAGCCGTTGAAGAGTTATGGCCAAAAATGTGCCCTTGCAAGGAAAGATATTTTTGTTGCACGCTGTCATTTGTTGGCAGCGCTGTATTTGAATGTGAGCAGACCGTGCGCAACTTGTCGTATCATGGAAACACGCGAAAGTGTGCAGAATTTTGCGGCAAGTCCAAAATATCACGGTTAAAACACCACGTATTGGGCTGTACGGCGCCGTGCATGTGTGTGTGCGTGTGTGTGTGCGTTTTGTAGTGGTTGGAGTAGGAAGCACTTTTTTGAGCTCTGCTGGTTCACAAGTTTGCTTAGCTATAATATCCCCAGGGGTGGCCTAGTAGGGCCACCCCTGGCTAGGTTGTGAGTATGGTGCGTGGAGACCTGGGAAGCAATGACGGGGCAACGCCTGATGTTGCCACTTGCAACCCGCCACGTACCCACAACACCTGCGACGGTTTTGCAAACCTCCAGGTAGACCCCCTTGCACGAAGTAGGAGACGGAGAAACGTAGCGTTTGTGTTGAAGTTTTGTACCTGGAACGTCAACAGCTTAGTGGAGAATGATGGAAGCATCGAGACAGCTCGTCACGAAAGAAGCTTGCCCGTCGCGGAAGACAAAAAAATTCAAATTGTTCTTCACCAAATTCAAAATTTGAATTTCTCAGTCGCAGGTCTTCAGGAGACGAAATGGTTCGGCGATCACGAGTATTTGATCAGTGGAGCGTCTGTTCTAAATGCAGGACGCCCCGTCCCAACAGAGCGAGGAATGCCCCCATATCGCGGCGAGGGAGTTGCAATCGTTCTTTTAGGTTTGGCCCAACGAGCGTGGAAAAACGGCGGGTGTCAGTGGCGAGCTGTCAGCTCGCGAGTTGTTGTGGCGAAACTGTTGTTTGGCGATCAGTGGCTGCATGTCATTTCCTGCTACGCTCCAACGTTCGCGAGGCCTCGCCATGAAAAGGAGAAATTTTATGGCGAACTTCGTGATTGTCTGTTATCCATCCCGGAGCGCGATTTGTACATCGTACTTGGTGACTTCAACGCCCGTGTTGGCAGCAGCCCAGGTCATGAAGAGGACGCATGGAGGCAAGTGCGTGGTCCTTATGGCGTTGGTACCATGAATGAAGCTGGTGAGGAACTGTTGAGCTTTCTATCCATGTTCAACTCTCGACTCTGTAATACGTACTTCAAGAAAAAGGACATTCATAAAGTTACCTGGCAGCACCCACGTTCACAGCACTGGCACTTTATTGATTATGTGATCACCCGGCCGCGGGATTTTCAGCGCTGTACAGATTGTCGTGTGTACCGGTCTGCTGAGTGTGGGACCGATCACAAACTTGTTGGGCTAACGTTGTCACTTGGTTGCCGCCGGCGTTTCTACCCGCCAAAGAGCAAGGCCCCTGATCGCCGTGGCTTTGATGTATCCCAGCTCGGACCTGCTGACCCAACTGCATCAGAGGATGATGATTTAGTAAGGCAAGCAACTGTGGCGGAGTGGTACCATACCTCATCCGACTGTCTGCAAGACGCTGCACCAGGGACCTCAGTTCAGGATCAATGGAGTTCACTACGGGACGCCACAGTTAAAGCAGCTACCTCTGTCCTAGGCAAGAGTCGCCGTCGTCAGCCAGATTGGTTCTCAGCCAGTTCTGCCACTCTCGAGCCTCTCCTTGCACATCGTAACACTCTATTCCAGAAATCTTTAGCAGATCCATCACCTCTGGTCCGGCGAGAGTTTGTCCGCGCGCGCTCAGCTGCAAGGGATGCTGTACGCAGTACTAAGGAGGACTGGTTCCGTAATATAAGACTGCGTCTGATGCCGAATCTAGGAAGTTTGGGTGTAAGGCTGTGTGGAACAGCATCCGGGATCTACAGACTGCCCGGCGCGGATTGATTCCCACTAAGTCGTGCCTGATCAAACAGACTGATGGCTCACCATGCTCGTCCGTTGAGGCACAGCAGAACCGCTGGTCTGAACATTTCGAAAAGCTGCTGAACCTTCCAAGCGGCTTTGTCCGATCTGAAATTGACTTGGTCCAGCAGCGCAACATCATGGAACACCTGGCCACCCCACCCACTGCTGAAGAGGCCCAGCGCTGCCTTCGCTATCTTACGAACGGGAAAGCTGCTGGAAGCTCCGGCATTCTACCGGAAATTGTCAAATACAACTGCGACCTATTCTATGCCAATCTGTTTAAGCTCATTACCGCGGTTTGGGAGGAGGGCGTAGTACCGCAAGATTGGGTGAATGCTGAGATAATACCGATACCCAAGAAGGGTGACCTCACTAGCTGCGACAACTGGCGTGGCATCGCACTCCTCGACGTCATTGGCAAGCTGTTCGGACGCCTGCTGCAAAACCGATTGCAGAAAGTCGCCGAAAGTGTGCTGCCTGAATCACAGTGTGGTTTCCGGAAAGGTCGCTCCTGCACGGACATGACGTTTGTTGTTCGCCAGGTTGTGGAGAAGTGTCACGAGCACCAATTCAAGGGATTCCTGGTGTTTGTCGATTTGAGGAAGGCATACGATTCTGTTCCGCGTGCTGCACTGTGGATTGTCCTGCTGAAGCTGGGAGTCCCGGAGCAACTGGTCAGCCTTCTGAAGTCTTTTCACGACAACATGACAGCCCCGATCATCGTTAATGGTTCCCCCACTGAAGGCTTCCCAGTGTGCAACGGATTGCGCCAAGGGTGTACAATGGCACCAGTCCTTTTCAACTTGTTTGCTGGTGCAGTGATGGAACGTTGGTGCGCACGCGTCCAAGAGCGTGGAGTGTCTGGTTTTCCACTCCGTACCTGTGCCGATGGTCAGCTTTTCAAGAGACCTAAGCGTGGTAATGATTATGGTCATCACAGATGGTGAGTTTGCTGATGATGCAGCCTTGTTTGCACCCAGCCACTCGGATGCTCAGCGTATGCTTGAGATATTTGCGGAGGTCAGTGGAGCATTCGGGCTGTCTCTCAACATGGCAAAGACAGTGTTCATGGCTGTTGGGCATCAGATCAACGACAGTGACCGTACCCCGCTAAGCGTACAAGGGAACGCCATCCAGCATGTCAGCCAGTTCACATATCTCGGCTCAGTGGTAACACCAGACGGACGATGCCACACCGATGTGTCCAACCGCATAGCTGCTGCATCTAAGGCCTTTGGCAGCCTCTACTCGCCGGTTTTTCGGAACACTTCACTAACATCCAAGACGAAACAACACACGTACACATGCTGTGTGTTGTCGGTGCTGTTGTACGGGGCTGAGAACTGGACACTGTTGCGTGCCGACATACGTCGCCTTGAACAATTCCACAACCGCTGCGTTCGTGTCATTCTCGGCATCTCGCGTTCCAAACAGTGGGAGGACCACCTGTCATCTGCCTCACTGCATAGAATGTGCGCTACAGAGCCAGTTGCTGACATGGTTGCCCGTCGACGGCTGCAGTGGCTTGGCCACATTGCCAGGATGGACGACCACCGGCTTCCAAAGGCAGTGTTGTTCTCGTGGCTCCATACTCCACGCCCTGCTCATGGCCCCAGGCGTCGATGGCGTGATGTGGTACGCGATGACCTCAAGGCGTTCGGTCTATACACCGGTTGGTACGACCTCGCAGCTGAACGTGGCGAGTGGATCCAGTCCATCTCGGATGCTATTGTTGCACGGCGCTTACGCCTTGAAACGACAGCCAAGTCAGTGTGTTGTGCGATCTGTGAGCGACTCTTCGCCAGTGAAAGCGGACTTCGGCGGCACAAATGCAGGGAAGAGCGACTGAAGCCGATCCATGAACAGGCCGGTGCTGTGTTATGCGAAACGTGCCATCGTTGGTTTGCTAGCCGAGGTGGATTTGCTGTGCACAGCTGCTCTCCCAGTCTTGGTGACGCTCCAGTTCCAGAGATTGTTGCACCTCGCCCACCTGATTGCAGCCAATGTCATTACCACTGCCACACCTGTGACCGCTGTTTCCGGAGCAAAGCTGGGCACCGCCGGCACAACTGCAACTGCAACCGCAGAACATGCAGCTCTGGCTCCGAGCGCCGCACCATCCCATGCCCGACCTGCTCTCGGAATTTCACACGTCTCCAGTACCTGGCTCAACACAAATGCAAGAAGTAACTCTGCCCTCCTTGCTTCTTTGAGGCACTGCATCACCTTTAGGTGGCAATTTCAAGGTTTCAAGGTGTGTATGTGTGTGTGTGTGTGTGTGTGTGTGTGTGTGTGTGTGTGTGTATTACATAGTCGAGATGAGATGGTTCTTGAGTGCTGGCGGGCTAGCTTCGCATAAGTGTCTCTCCAACTCGGCTGCTGAAGTGGCGTCGGTCTCGGCTGTGGCATCGGCAGACTCGGTCCGGAAACAGCGGGTTGCCCTGCCCTGCTGCAGAGCGCATTGTCTCGGCTGCGGTCGCTGCTGCAAGTCATCCCGTGGTTTCGACCTGCATAGCTGTGCTAATTTCCTGTCCAGGAAGTAGAACGGCGTTTCTGGATCCAATGCTGAACTCGGTGCTGTCGACCCCTGCACAGGGGACACGTGACCATTTAATGGCAGTGTTACCAAGGACCAAGGACCAAGGTGTGTGTGTGTGTGTGTGTGTGTGTGTGTGTGTGTGTGTGTGTGTGTGTGTGTGTGTGTGTGTGTGTGTGTGTGTGTGTGTGTGTGTGTGTGTGTGTGTGTGTGTGTGTGTGCAGTGGTATGTGCAGCGATTTCCAATCGATAGGTTGCGAGTTCGATCCCGACGATTATGGTCACACACGTCTTTCTTCTCTTTCTCAGACTCCCCTGACTTTTCTTTCATTCTCCTCCGTGGTTACCAACAGCCAGCGCATGCCGGAGTATGTGGTGTGATGTGTGTGCAGGAAAAGAATAATTAAAAAGGGATCAGTGGCCAGAAAAAGTCACTTCATAGCTGTGTGGTGTAGATCAGGCTGAATAGTGGCGGTGGATTCTTCAGCCTTGCAAGCTGTTGAATGGTGCAATCCCAACACAAGTTGCTATGGCTTCTGTTGTAGCATCGCTATCATCGCCTCCGGCGATGGGCGTCAAATGGTCAAAATAATGGAGTGTGTGTGTGTGTGTGTGTGTGTGTGTGTGTGTGTGTGTGTGTGTGTGTGTGTGTCTGTGTGCTTACTACTACTAATGCGAGACCTGCACCAACTGCATCTGCCTCTAAAATAGCCTGTCCCTGGACACATTCACGCGATTACTCCTCCCGCTATCGTAGTACCCCGCCTCTCTCCATTTAGATATACCGGCGCTGCCTCATATTCCCCCATCGTTGTCTGATGATTGGTTCAGCCATAAAACTCTGAGTCACAACGGAATTTGCCCAAGGCTTTCATTGTGTGCTTTTGTGGTTATCATGGATACTGACAAGAAGGTGCAAGAGAAGAGCTAGAGAGAAAAGGGAAACAAAGGAGGAGTCCATGTGGGAAACGAAAAAGAAAGATAAGAACATTGAAAGTAGCGGTCACGCAATACGGTTAATTCCCATCGTGGATAATTGTTCAATTGACATCCCTACGCAAGCAGTAGGTCGTTATCATAAATAATGAAAAGAATACAATTTTACCAAGCATGCCTGCAAAAGACGCAGAACACACTATTATTGATGCAGCCAGCCTGCAAATCATGCAAGCGGCATTGATCGAGAATTAGAAATGATGAGCGTGCTCGGCGGCGCAAATTGGAAGAAAAATCCCCACGACACAGCTCACCAGATCAAGGTGTGGGTCCTCTGCACTCAGTAGTGTCGAGTCGAGCGAGCTGCAACTCCCGGTGCCGGAAGGCGGGCTCGCGCTCCTACATGTACATGGCTACTTCCCCTTGTCTAACCCCCAAGACGAAATGATAGTAGCCGACTGGCCGAAATTTAAAAAGAAAAAGAAAAAAGTAGGAAGCCCTTCATTCACAAAAACACGAGTTCGCTCTTCTTACTACTACTGTCATCGCTTTCATAATATTGGGCAGAACTGCCCCGTTTGACATGCGATGTAATATAAATAAACAACAATGAACGACAACAGCAACAGCATACGGGAAATCGTTGTCGAACACACCGCTGCCAACATCTGAAACTGCTTCCTCCATCCTTACGTGCAGTAAACACCCGAAACAGGACAGGGCACAAACTTCAAGTCAGCCTCTTACCGCCTCAGTGCCTGACCGCGTGGTTTCGTAACAGTATCCATCAACAGCAAAGAGGAAGAGAGGTAGGCCTCGTAAAACACCAGTGCCAATATCTCCACCGGTGACCCTATCCCTTCCTCCACCCTCTTCGCAGCGTGCTGCCCAACCCCGGACACGAGCAGCAGGCCACTGACAGGTCAGTCGGATAAATCTGATGCGGATCTTTGGCAGCAACAGAATGTGGATGTTGCAACAGTTTCCACTGATCTACCGTTGACGACACGCCCATGACGCGCTACGACAAATTATGGAAAGGTGAATGCGCCGGATGATCAGGGAGTAAGGACAAGACAAGCGCAGGAGACGGGAATCGGAAGTTGTGGATGAGGATGGTGAAAGTGGTAGCGGCGAGGATGAGAAAGAGGGTACTCAGGAGCCTGCCGTTGATCATGCAATGACTTTATGTGTGTGAGTACTCGTAACTCTGCTGTATTCAAGCATTTGGTGTCCAACCCCCAGTGTTTGCGATTGTATAATGATTCCTGCTTCAGTGTGGTGTGCTATGCTAGAAGTTTCCGTCTACTCTCCGTATTAGAAGCCATGTTTATTCGTTCTCGTGATCCGGATTTATGCAAGCAGAAAGAATTCGTTACAGCACTCACACTCTGCACTTAAAAACATACCAACACTCACATATTCCAACAAAGCTGCAATGCTATGGAATTGCCTACCGCCTTCTCTTACCTCTATAACCAGCCTCCCCGAATTCAAGCATTCTCTCTATCAGCATTTTCGCCGATATATTCATTACACTGACGGTATCCCAACTCCTTAATTACCAGGTGTTGTATGCCTCGATCTATTTCCTTAGCCTATCCTCGATTAACTGCTCCCTCTGCATAAAATTGTCATTTCATTCTTCTTGCAGGAGATCCCTCGACAGGCCAAAAACCTTTGGGAAATCCTTAAATAATTATAATACAATAATACAATACAATAGCCTCTCACATACATGTACCTTTCTCCCCTGCATTTCTCCAAACTACATTTGCTTTCACACTGCTCGCTGCTCATGTAACAATAGTGCTAGCTTTAGAATATCAGTGTTTCTTGTAGCAGATCTCAGATGGATTGACAATATTAAAAATGATCTAAAGCACGCCAATATTGATATTTCTGACTGTTTTGAACTGGCTCTAGACAAGAAAAAATGGCTGATGCTTGTGGAAAAATGTGCTGCGCTTGCGTAGTTGTTCTTACTGCGATACGTTCTAACAATATTGAGATGCCTTTTGTCGGCTCTTCTGCCTGGATTTCGTTGACAGATGCGTTAAGCCCATGGATCCTTCCATGAGTGACATGCGAACTGTAACTATTATTATTATTATTATTATTGTATCAGTTTTAGATCTAATAATGTTCACCTTATGCCGTATGGTACCATAAATATCTTTCCTTTGTTGTCTAACTATCATTGTGATGAACATTTCTGATGATAATCACAAGAAAACGACCTTCAAATTTTAACATAATTATTGTTCAATTGTTCGTGGTATGAGTGCGCTCATTTTACTTTCGTCAATATTAGGTTATACATTGCTCATAGTAACAGTAGGCGGAAGCAGTGCAGGCTCGCACGTGGCGTGACCGTCGTGGATGTGATTTAGGTATTGCAAATGGTTTTTCTTTGATGTGGTTTTGGTGCGCAAAACTTGCTGTTACCTCCCACACCACCTCTTTATTCTAGTCAAAACGAGGCGTTTTTGCGCTGGTAATGGAGAATCGGTAACCATGGTGATACCCGGACTACACGTGTACACGACAGCTATACGTATAAGTATACGTATAAGTATACGTATAAGTATACGTATAAGTATACGTATAAGTATACATGTAACATGTTGAACTGCTGCAGAACAGTTTCATTCGGCTGTGGAGCTCATTGCGTTACTGGTGGTGATTTTTGTTTCCCTCAAGATCTCAACCCGAAACACCGTCCCGCGGTATACTATTCAGTGGAGTGGTGTTTGTTCGCACCAAGGCAAGAGGGGAACAAGAGGCAAGAGTTCAGACGGCAGTGAGAAGTTAGTCATGTTGCCATTAGCATATACAACTAACACGGTTACTTATGCAACAGGAAACGCAAGCTCCAACGATCCTAGCAGCACGTACATGTACATGGTTCATCCACCAGTATACATGTCCAGTATGTATGCCGCACAAGAGCCAGAAGCCCATCGTCCTCGAGTACTAAAGGCAACAAAGGTAAGCCATCCTCCACCCTCAATATCATAGCCTAGGTTTCACCGTTCTTTAACATTCTGTTTGACGGCCGAATAATGCTTTACTAATAATGAAAACGCGACGAGGAGCAATGCAACACAATATTCACACAATGTTGTGGAGAATACACAATAAGAGACTGCTTCGCTGGACTTGTCGTTATATTTTGCGAGGCAGAAAATATGCAGTCCAACGGTCACTAGGTCTGAAGGTTGTGTGTGAGAGAGGTTGGAAGGAAACAGTCAAAATAAGCCACTGAAGGTAGGTACTAGGCAACCGTGCTGCGACCCACAGTTAATTGGGAACTCGTGGCCTGGCATGAGTAATACATGGATGTGGCAAATGGGATCGAGGCCTTTGGCCCCTGGTTGGTGGATCTGACCTATCCTCCCCCACCGTTTAGGAGCCGCATCTGACGCCTGATCATGGGGTGGTGGCGTCCCACGGAAGCGGAAAGGTGGTTCTTGACCAGGGAGTTGTACGACTCCTTGTTCTTGTCCTGCCCTGTACGCGAATCCCGTCGAATTTATTCATTTATTTACTAGGCCATATACAGGTCTGAAGGTTGTTGCGTCGTCATCCGCGTGGGTTGGTGTGCACATGCGATAGACGAAGTCGAAGTCGTTATTGTAACTGTTCCACGAGGTTGACATTTTTTGCCATGACAACTAATACTTACCTTGCTAGCTAGCTAACTACTGAGTACTGTACTTACAAGTACTACTACATGTATAATACTAGTACTCACTAGTCGAACATTGTCCCATGTCATGATAATGAATTCTTGAGTTTTGTATTAAATTTTAAATTTTGTATTTGTAGAAAGGAAAAGGACATATGGAAACGAGTTAAGAGTAACTCTCCACCACTGTAACTAGACACTATATACAGTCAGAAAGTGCAACAACTAGGCACAAAACTGACAGAGTACTGAGACATTCGACGTCCTGACACCTAGCTTCAACACATCTCCGTAGCGCTAACCGACAGCCTTCCAACTTGGAAGGTTCAAGGTTATGGAAAGACCAAAGAGGGGAAGGCAAGCGCAACGAAAACGAGCACAAGCTACAGTCCCAACGGAACAAAGAATGTCGATTGTCACTGGACGATGACGAGACCAGTAGGCGATTTGACAAAGCGGTCTAACTACAATTCGAAGCAGCAAAGCAGCACACCACCCAACTTGGGTGGGTCGAAGCTTTGCGAGAACGAATTGTACAAGCCGAAATCTAAACTCCTACAGTACTCCTCATGCATGACATTGTGATGGACTAGTTGACTACAAAACAAGTTGTTTCACACGACGTACGTTTCGCCGTATGGTTCGTGACGGCTCATCAGGTGTGCAATTTGAAAGTCGGGTATTGAGCCAATAATAAAAGTAGAAAGGAAAAGGACATATGGAAACGAGTTAAGAGTAACTCTCCATCACTGTAACTAGATACTATAATACAGTCAGAAAGTGAAACAACTAGGCACAAAACTGACAGAGTACTGAGACATTCGACGTCCTGACACCTAGCTTCAACACATCTCCGTAGCGCTAACCGACAGCCTTCCAACTTGGAAGGTTCAAGGTTATGGAAAGACCAAAGAGGGGAAGGCAAGCGCAACGAAAACGAGCACAAGCTACAGTCCCAACGGAACAAAGAATGTCGATTGTCACTGGACGATGACGAGACCAGTAGGCGATTTGACAAAGCGGTCTAACTACAATTCGAAGCAGCAAAGCAGCACACCACCCAACTTGGGGGGGGGGGGGGTCAAAAATATCAAAGATAAGTTAAGAAGGGGGAAGCTTTGCGAGAACGAATTGTACAAGCCGAAATCTAAACTCCTACAGTACTCCTCATGCATGACATTGTGATGGACTAGTTGACTACAAAACAAGTTGTTTCACACGACGTACGTCTCGCCGTATGGTTCGTGACGGCTCATCAGGTGTGCAATTTGAAACTCGGGTGTTGAGCCAATAATAAAAGTAGAAAGGAAAAGGAAACGAGTTAAGAGTAACTCTCCACCACTGTAACTAGATACTATATACAGTCAGAAAGTGCAACAACTAGGCACAAAACTGACAGAGTACTGAGACATTCGACGTCCTGACACCTAACTTCAACACATCTCCGTAGCGCTAACCGACAGCCTTCCAACTTGGAAGGTTCAAGGTTATGGAAAGACCAAAGAGGGGAAGGCAAGCGCAACGAAAACGAGCACAAGCTACAGTCCCAACGGAACAAAGAATGTCGATTGTCACTGGACGATGACGAGACCAGTAGGCGATTTGACAAAGCGGTCTAACTACAATTCGAAGCAGCAAAGCAGCACACCACCCAACTTGGGCGGGTCAAAAATATCAAAGATAAGTTAAGAAGGGGGAAGCTTTGCGAGAACGAATTGTACAAGCCGAAATCTAAACTCCTACAGTACTCCTCATGCATGACATTGTGATGGACTAGTTGACTACAAAACAAGTTGTTTCACACGACGTACGTTTCGCCGTATGGTTCGTGACGGCTCATCAGGTGTGCAATTTGAAACTCGGGTATTGAGCCGATAATAAAAGTAGAAAGGAAAAGGACATAATTATTGAAACGAGTTAAGAGTAACTCTCCACCACTGTAACTAGATACTGTATACAGGCAGAAAGTGCAACAACTAGGCACAAAACTGACAGAGTACTGAGGCATTCGACGTCCTGACACCTAGCTTCAACACATCTCCGTAGCGCTAACCGACAGCCTTCCAACTTGGAAGGTTCAAGGTTATGGAAAGACCAAAGAGGGGAAGGCAAGCGCAACGAAAACGAGCACAAGCTACAGTCCCAACGGAACAAAGAATGTCGATTGTCACTGGACGATGACGAGACCAGTAGGCGATTTGACAAAGCGGTCTAACTACAATTCGAAGCAGCAAAGCAGCACACCACCCAACTTGGGTGGGTCGAAGGTTTGGGAGAACGAATTGTACAAGCCGAAATCTAAACTCCTACAGCACTCCTCATGCATGACATTGTGATGGACTAGTTGACTACAAAACAAGTTGTTTCACACGACGTACGTTTCGCCGTATGGTTCGTGACGGCTCATCAGGTGTGCAATTTGAAAGTCGGGTATTGAGCCAATAATAAAAGTAGAAAGGAAAAGGACATATGGAAACGAGTTAAGAGTAACTCTCCATCACTGTAACTAGATACTATAATACAGTCAGAAAGTGAAACAACTAGGCACAAAACTGACAGAGTACTGAGACATTCGACGTCCTGACACCTAGCTTCAACACATCTCCGTAGCGCTAACCGACAGCCTTCCAACTTGGAAGGTTCAAGGTTATGGAAAGACCAAAGAGGGGAAGGCAAGCGCAACGAAAACGAGCACAAGCTACAGTCCCAACGGAACAAAGAATGTCGATTGTCACTGGACGATGACGAGACCAGTAGGCGATTTGACAAAGCGGTCTAACTACAATTCGAAGCAGCAAAGCAGCACACCACCCAACTTGGGGGGGTCAAAAATATCAAAGATAAGTTAAGAAGGGGGAAGCTTTGCGAGAACGAATTGTACAAGCCGAAATCTAAACTCCTACAGTACTCCTCATGCATGACATTGTGATGGACTAGTTGACTACAAAACAAGTTGTTTCACACGACGTACGTTTCGCCGTATGGTTCGTGACGGCTCATCAGGTGTGCAATTTGAAACTCGGGTGTTGAGCCAATAATAAAAGTAGAAAGGAAAAGGAAACGAGTTAAGAGTAACTCTCCACCACTGTAACTAGATACTATATACAGTCAGAAAGTGCAACAACTAGGCACAAAACTGACAGAGTACTGAGACATTCGACGTCCTGACACCTAGCTTCAACACATCTCCGTAGCGCTAACCGACAGCCTTCCAACTTGGAAGGTTCAAGGTTATGGAAAGACCAAAGAGGGGAAGGCAAGCGCAACGAAAACGAGCACAAGCTACAGTCCCAACGGAACAAAGAATGTCGATTGTCACTGGACGATGACGAGACCAGTAGGCGATTTGACAAAGCGGTCTAACTACAATTCGAAGCAGCAAAGCAGCACACCACCCAACTTGGGCGGGTCAAAAATATCAAAGATAAGTTAAGAAGGGGGAAGCTTTGCGAGAACGAATTGTACAAGCCGAAATCTAAACTCCTACTGTACTCCTCATGCATGACATTGTGATGGACTAGTTGACTACAAAACAAGTTGTTTCACACGACGTACGTTTCGCCGTATGGTTCGTGACGGCTCATCAGGTGTGCAATTTGAAACTCGGGTATTGAGCCAATAATAAAAGTAGAAAGGAAAAGGACATAATTATTGAAACGAGTTAAGAGTAACTCTCCACCACTGTAACTAGATACTGTATACAGGCAGAAAGTGCAACAACTAGGCACAAAACTGACAGAGTACTGAGGCATTCGACGTCCTGACACCTAGCTTCAACACATCTCCGTAGCGCTAACCGACAGCCTTCCAACTTGGAAGGTTCAAGGTTATGGAAAGACCAAAGAGGGGAAGGCAAGCGCAACGAAAACGAGCACAAGCTACAGTCCCAACGGAACAAGGAATGTCGATTGTCACTGGACGATGACGAGACCAGTAGGCGATTTGACAAAGCGGTCTAACTACAATTCGAAGCAGCAAAGCAGCACACCACCCAACTTGGGTGGGTCAAAAATATCAAAGATAAGTTAAGAAAGGGGAAGCTTTGCGAGAACGAATTGTACAAGCCGAAATCTAAACTCCTACAGAACTCCTCATGCATGACATTTTGATGGACTAGTTGACTACAAAACAAGTTGTTTCACACGACGTACGTTTCGCCGTATGGTTCGTGACGGCTCATCAGGTGTGCAATTTGAAACTCGGGTATTGAGCCAATAATAAAAGTAGCAAGGAAAAGGACATATGGAAACGAGTTAAGAGTAACTCTCCATCACTGTAACTAGATACTATATACAGTCAGAAAGTGCAACAACTAGGCACAAAACTGACAGAGTACTGAGACATTCGACGTCCTGACACCTAGCTTCAACACATCTCCGTAGCGCTAACCGACAGCCTTCCAACTTGGAAGGTTCAAGGTTATGGAAAGACCAAAGAGGGGAAGGCAAGCGCAACGAAAACGAGCACAAGCTACAGTCCCAACGGAACAAAGAATGTCGATTGTCACTGGACGATGACGAGACCAGTAGGCGATTTGACAAAGCGGTCTAACTACAATTCGAAGCAGCAAAGCAGCACACCACCCAACTTGGGTGGGTCAAAAATATCAAAGATAAGTTAAGAAGGGTACTCTGTCAGTTTTGTGCCTAGTTGTTGCACTTTCTGACTGTGTATAGTATCTAGTTACAGTGGTGGAGAGTTACTCTTAACTCGTTTCCATATGTCCTTTTCCTTTCTACTTTTATTATTGGCTCAATACCCGAGTTTTGTATTTGTATTTATGGATTCTCCACAGGCCTTAGCCTAAATCGAAGGAGTCTCCGTCAACAGCTTATGAAGAAGAAGCTGAGGAGAAAAATAAAAATAGGAAATAGAATGATGCGGGGTGGTCGTAATATAACACAGTGCTCTATGACATCGCTACTCTACGTAGAATGAAACCAGAGGGCTCATAACGGGTGATAGCAAAGTGTGCGCGGACAAGAGCGGTAAAACATTTTGGGCTGGATACAGTACGAATGGAAGCCGGGAGGGAGTTCCATGTGGCAGTGGTGACAAAGAGAAAGGTGGCACGGGTGTGTGTGCTGGCTCTAGCAGGTGGGAGTAGATGTTGGGGGCGCCTGGCGCTGTTTGACACTGAGTAGCCTAGGTCCTCCAGGGTCGTCATCTGGCTATTGATAAGGTGGTGGACTCAAGAAGGCACTGAATGTATCTTCGCCATGCGAGGCTGGGCCACTGGAGGTGCACGAAAAGTGAGGCTTTCGGCTCTGTTTGAGGAGGGTACACGCCATACTGCCGCAGGATCACACGTGCCGCTCTTGTCTGTAGCCGTTCAAGGGTAGTAGCCTGAGCACTGGAGAGTTGAAATTGCCAGAGGGATGAGGCATATTCAACCACAGGTCGAACATATCCAGTGTACAAGCGGCTGGCTACGGCTGGGGTGATACGCTTGGTCATGTGGATCAGCAAGACTGCTCGCTGGCGAAACTTTGTCGTGATGGTGGCGACGTGGTTGGTGAAGTCGAGGTTAGAGTCCAAGATGACTCCAAGATGTCCGTGATTCGTTACATCAGACACGTCATCTCCCTGCATTGTCAGGTGCGGAGTCGGATGAGTGGGGTGGGCACGTTCTGCACGACTTCTAGGAGAGAACTGCATGGTGCAAGACTTCGAAGGGTAGAAGCACCCTCCGACTGAATCAGCCCACTGCAGAATGCCATCAGTGGCGGCCTGGAGGGGGTGGACCATTTGTTGTTGGTTAGGCCCTCCGGCTGCTCTCCCAAGAGTAGTGTCATCGGCAAATAAGAGCACATCGATAGTGACATCAGACGATATGGTGCGAGGAAGGGCATTAATTTAGAGAATGAAAAGAATGGGGCCAAGGTGAGATCCCTTGGGAACGCCTGCAGAAACTGGGTGGGTCGGCGACTTGGCAGAGAGAACTTTGACACAGCTACAGAAGGAACGGTCCCTGAGGTAGTTGGTGAACCAAGAAACGGCTTCAGGGGATATGATAGTAGTGAGCTGACGGAGAAGAACAGTGTGCGGTACCTTGTCAAACGCTTTCGCGAAATCCAAGAATAGAGCGTGGTAGTCAGTGCGCTTGTCGAGTGCTTTAGCCACTCTTGAAGACAGGACAATTAGCTGATCGAGTGTCGACTAGCAGGAGACAAAGCCATACTGGTGGTCGGTAATTAGTCCCTGCCTATTGAGGAAGCTGGTGAGGTGCTCGGCGATGATGGCGTCCAGGATCTTAGCTATGGCCGGAAGCAGGGAGATAGGCCTGTAGCTAGCTAGGGTCCAGCGGATAATGCTCCGAAAATGTTCGTATAATGCTAACCATAATGCTCCAAAAACTGCCTTAGTTATAATGCTGATTATAATGCTTCAGCAAGGGATATAATGCTCTTAGTTTGGGAGAAAAATGGAAGAAAGTTCGCACATTGTCAAATTTCCAGGAAATTATGCATATCGTCGATCTGCATCTGAAGTTGCCACCTTATCTCTCACGAGCTCCACCACTTCTTGGCACTATAAGACATGATCGCTTCTCCATTGATTGCTCTCCTGATTCCAACTTTGATGCAGGGTTGTGGCAGAATAGTCGGTGTATCAAATCTTTCCCCTAATTATCCATGTAGTGAGAGATGAAACCATTACTGCAGGTAGTCATTCATTGTTGGGATGAAGTTTATCTTGGCAAATAGTATTCCTGCCTGCAGAAAAGTTGTCACTGCGTCCACTCTGTGAATAATGTCTTCATCTGAAACACCAGACGTGAGGCCAGCTCCTGAGATCTGATCTCAGATGGAGAGCCCTCCCATTGCGGAAATCCTGAAAACACGTGGTCAGAAGTTATTTTGCCACTCTACATCCTTTGCTTGTGCTCTCATCTTCTCCTTGAGATGGTGTGTAGACGTATGGCTTGCCACAATACTCTTCCTTTCTGATAGCATTTGACTGTAAGCCTGGCATTACAACCGTCCACAACTAACTGTACGTGCTTCATCAGGAAAGTAAGACAGGCGCTGCTGCGCAATCGACTCTTGCTTGGTACTGCGTCCATGAGACATTCTAGTTCTTTTTGAGCCTGCTGAGCTGGACTCGGCAAAGGCAGTTCTTTTGGAACGAGCTCTTTCTGTTTATAGCCGCTCCTTCATCCTGGTCCAAATTTAGCAATGCATCAGTGTCTACTTCAGTATCGCTAGAGATGCTATCGCCGGAGCCTCTGGCAAAACTAGAAAACTCTTCTTCGTCTGTTTGATATTCACTTCGCGAAGTGAATATCAAACAGACTCCATAGCTCTCCATTATTCTAAAAGTAAAAGAAACCTCGGAAATATTTTCTCCGGATTTGTGTCACTTGAACTGCCTCGGCCTCTGTTGGGCATGCTTCACAAATGGCTTGTAAAGTTGTATACATTTACCTGACCACATCGCTACAATCATAACGTTTTTTACGTAACAATAGTTATGTAGCGTTAGTTCTAAAGGTGTACGTGTCTACACAATCACAAAGTCATGCGCCGGTACAATGCATAGTGCTCAAACGCCCGGAATGGGCGGAGCGTAGCACGCAAGAGGTACACAAAAGGAGTAAAATAGGGCTGTTTCGTTGTTACTCAGAGTTTCATGGCAAAAAGCAATCATCAGACAACATCTCATGATCATGATTGTAGCCGATTGTTGCTAAAAACCTGGGATTACCCGATATTATCCACTATGAAACTCGTCACGCTGCTCAAACCTCACATAATGCTCGTTTTGTTCCTTTCTAATGCTCCATAATGCTCTGATGCTCGGATAGTCGTATAATGCCGAATATAATGCCGGCATTATCCGCTGGACCCTATAGCTAGCTGGCTCCGCAGGTTTGCAGTTCTCTTTGTAGATAGGAATGACTGTAGCCAACTAACTTCCAGTCACTAGGTAGCTGCCCAAGGCGGAGACTAGTGTTGAAGAGGTGGCACAGGGACTGCGTTATCACGGGTGCCACTTCTCTCAGTATGACGTAAGTGATATCCCCGCCCACAGACTTGTGCTTGGGCAGAGTGCGCAGCTTGCGGAAGACTTCGTGCTGGGTTATGTTTGGCAATTGAAACTGGAGATCTGGTGTAAATTGTGCTGGCAGTAGGGTGGTAGCACACGGGTCAAATGACGGATTTGGGGAGAACTGGATTTTGAAGCAACGGGCCAGTGCTTCTGCTTTAGAAGAATCAAAAGCCGCATCTCCACAATCATCAACCAGGGTCGGAGTTTTTGGACATTGTATTGCATTGCTGCTCCATCTACATGGGTGTATTTTGTGTTTCACATCTCCATTTCAAGTTTCCTAATAAAGATTGTGTCAAATAGTAGTAACAGTGTCAGTAACCTAAGTTTATTATTATTATTTTTAATTATTTTTACTGAGAATAAAGCCTCTTTAACGGGCGAACAAAACACAATTTGCCATGGTGGCGGAGGATTGGAAAATAAGTCAGATAATGATGGCGTCACACGTGATCAGAGAGCAGGAGAATCATAGCATAGTCCGCACAATCACGGGCCAAGGCTCAACGGGACACCTTAGACTTAGTCCTTACTTACTAGGACCTTCCTTAGCCTCCACGACAGCCAGGGAGGCACAGCCATCCATTGGAGGCTGCCAAACTAGTTTGTCAGTAACCTAAGTCAGTAACCAAGGTAACTACTTAGTAGAGTAAGTGCACCTGGTGACTGTCTTACTCTTAAGTCTTAGTACTAGTAGTAGCAGTACTACTACTAAGTACTAGACTGTAGCTTTGTGCAACTAAAATTAATTATTATTTGAGCCGTCAGATGCGAAAACAGACCTTATGGGAAAACATTCATATTTGTGCTAGATGTTGGTTTGCGTTGCGCAAACCGTAGTTAACCTACATGTCACAGAGCCGCATCTCCCGCATGGAGATGTCGTCCGCGGACACGCCAAAACCGGATAAGTCTCATACGAGCTCCGCTAAAGTTGTACGCACTGCCGGGCTCCCGCGCGGGGCCCCACGCAAGCATTCGCAACCGCGATGCGCGTACGGCATGCCGTATAAGCCATCTATCCGCCTTGGGTGCAAGCTCACCCAAGGCCACCCTCGCAAGGCAGGAACAAGTAAAGACATTCACCAGTTGTTTGTGGTGCCAGCCCGCCGCAGAAATTGTTTCCCACCCTCCCGCACCATTTAAAAGGCAGGAGGCACGGGTGCTGCCGATGGGCGCCGCATAGTGCACGCACATCGGCACCATTGAACTATTCATGTGTACTAAGATTTTGTGTTCCGCTGCCATAGCAACCTAGTAGTACACGTAGCCGTTCCGACGGCGCAGGACCCCGCGGGTCGCTTCTGCTGGCCTTGCCTCTCTGATGCGCGATACGTGTACATCATAATAATCATGACCTCATACTGAGTACATGTACGTCATACTTGATTACCGATCACAGGCTCATGATTATTCATGCTGGAATAAACGCTTGCGACACCCCACAGGCTCGTCTCTCTTGTGTGGCATGAGGGTTAATGATATTTTCTGAAAGCTAGGAGCATCAGGAGTCGTATGCAAAAAACTAGAGTTGATTTGGACCAAGGGAAGTAAAGTTATAGCCTCTACAATAGGAGACCGTTACAAATTGCATCTCAATTTTGGGTGCAATACCAACAATTGTTTTACATACTTTGGAGAATATTTCCTGTTTCCTTTGACCGATTTCCACAAACTTGGGCTTTCTGGAAAGCTCTGGCGACGAGCAACCCGTTGGGCCCAAATCCGATAGCAAATAAAGCACAGCACCAGCGCAACAAGCTGCAGACATCGCTTCAGCGAATTTTAATAAAACTTCATGATGACATTCTTGCCAAAATTGCAAAAGAAGCGACTCCATGATCTAGTCCAATCTGCACTCTGCAGCCTGTGCAGGCGCGCTAGTGGGCACTACTACTCAATGACATGTACAGTCTTTGTGGTCCACTTCACAACAATAACACACACAGAAGTCTCTGCTGTGAGCACGGTGGCTCGACCGGCAATGGCGAAGTGATACAAACTGCACCAACGAAAAGCCACTGCGAAGTGACAGGAATGCGGTCCAGCACAACATTTTTGCGGACGCAAAAAGTTGTGGGGAAATCCCAAAATCGGTGCGATTTTGCATGAGCCCAAATGTTCAGGTTACCCACAAAGACACAAGCTTTCCAACTCTCTTTGGCCGTTGGAAAGCGTACCATCATGTACATGTACATGTACGAAGTTCTGCATGAGCACTATGCTACTGTGTACTACTAGTACTAGTGTCACTAGTACATAATTATCGTGTTGCAACCAAAAAAAATAAGAATACGAGGCCCTGCATGGGCATGCACTAGTGTCACTAGTGGCGCATGTCCATGCAGGGCCTCGTATTTTTGTTGCAACACGATAAGTATCGCGACTACATGTACATGTATGATAATACTAATAGTAATGAGTATGGCCCAATATGGGAGAATGAAGTAATAAGTAATAGTTGAAGACACCACTGCAGTTGTACTTGGCGTGTGTTTACCGCAGTAATGATTATGTACACTCTACTGATAAGGCCACCTAGAGGCTAGAATTAATTCGTTATTTCGGGTCACTTCATTCACTCATCCGTTCCAGGGTCGGTCGGTCGGGTTTATTTTTTTTTATTTTAGTTTTTATTTTGGTTACTGCCATGCGCGCCATACATGGCCATGTGCATACATAATAATTATCGAATAGCTTTTGTCCATCAAGCCAGTCGATCAAATCTAGACGATCCAGCGCCTTCAGATCTACAGTAGTACAATGTAGGTCCCCAGCTAGCTCCAGCCTCCAGGACCAGATCTTGACCTCGCTAGCAAACGAGTCTGACGAACAGCTCTCACCAAAACTTCTGTCAATGAGCGACGCGGTGGCGGGGCTGATGTTGTTTCAGGACAGATCGCGGATCCACGTCGTCACCAAGCGCTGCATGCATGCAACCTGTCATTTGGCTGCTTCTGACTCTGAGATTGACGTCTGGACTGCTATTATTATTTTTTAGGGTCGCGTGTGTACATGCATAGCCTAGTCATCTAAGTACATTTGCATGCACAATCAAAAAAAACATTTTGCGGTCGGGTGACCCGAAACAACGAATTAACTATTACTTTCAAACAAGCCTGCCTGCATGCCTCCCGTTCTGTCTTGCTAGCAGTAGCACCCACTTGTACTGAACACTACAGGAATCTTTGAACGTTTGCGGTACTCCACAGTACCAGTCATGTGCTGTTTACCGTCTCCCCGTTGTTGTATTCTAACGCTAACGTTATTCATTGACTGAGCGTTCTTTGCTTTGTACTACACCCTGCTATCATGTTAGGCTATTTCCTACAGTATATTTCTGTTTCCATTCGCTTCCATGTAATTGGGCGACACCGCCCGTTGGGTTCTACGAATTCAAATAAAAATGTACCTACCTACGTAGCTACCTACCTAACTCTGGGTGACCTAATAATATTTTTTTATGAAAAGTCTGTCTGCCTCTGGTGCCGTATAGTACTACTAGTACTACACAAGTACGAGTACTGCCACTACTAGACAGGCGAGTCTCTATGTGAATTGGACGTGCGCTAGGTACTAGGTGCGCACGACCAATTCCTAAGTCCTTGAAGGCAAGATTAGTTTTTGTGCGTGGGCATGCCAAAACTCGCACTGCAATGCAGCATACAATTGTCCATCGCTGAAATTATTTTTACCAGGCGTAACCACTAAAATAACCAGGGAGCCTCGAGAGTCGTGCATGCAGTGGGTGCCGGTGGTTTGTACCTCATCGTCTAGACTCCTTGGCAGCAATCGCACTCTCCTCCCCCAGATCTGGTCTGCCGTCCAACGCACACACACACCCCCTCAAATTTTCTAGGTGCTGTGGTTGTTGCTATTAGCAGTAGTATGAGTAAGTATTTGCGAATAGTACTTGCATAAGGGGAAATGACGATACTAGTACTACACGCTACCATTACTAGCATGCCCTCAGTACTACAGTAGGTCTACTAAGTACTATACTAGCAGCAGTAGTACTATTTCTCCTGTCACTAAGTGTCAGTGCTGTGCACATGTGCGAGATAGGGATGTGTTGTATCTGTGGTGCGTTCGCTCCACCAACCACCGCCGCGACAAAGGCGTGAGGACCTTGAGCAGTTGAGGTTGATGCATGGAGATGCTCAGGCAATAGTGCATGTAGCCACGTGAATTTATACTGACCGGGGCATGCCAGCGCCATGACCATGCCATGGCAAGGTATGGTTGTGTTGCATGCGACGCGCGGCGACCACGTAACCTCGTTGCATGCATGAGCGAACCGCACTGTGGACTACACGTTAGCAGCTAGGAAGAGGAGAGATGGTTGAGAGTGGACTGAAGCAATACAAATAGAGCGCTGTGGACGCTGTTCGCTCGCATAATGTTTTCCATCCTCGTTGTCGCCGCAGCGTAGTTTCAAACAAGTGTGTACCTCGCCGTACACATGCTGTAGACGTAGTTTCATTCCTTCTCTTTCTCTCTCTCTCTCTTTATTTATCCCCCCCCCATCCCTCTCTCTCCAGCTTCACTGGTGACACAGAGTCGAGCGCAGGAGATTGTAGCCGTGCATTTAAAAATAATCTCTTAGTTGTGTACATACATACTCACATGTACTAGGGACGCCAGTGGAGATACTAGTCCATATTGCATCGATTGCATAGAACTGTTAGCGGCTGGTCTTGTGAGGCGGAAGCAGTATTCGCAGCTAGATTGATAGCCGCCACTGAATCACAGCAGCATCCAGGCACTCTCCGCCAAGATCAGCTGGCTTCGCGCTCCGTCAGATTATTCCCATCTCCGAGTAAGTGAAAAGGAAGGTGTGGGTGTTCCAACAGCGAAACAGTGGTCAACGCTGCGCCATCACACAGAAACCCAGCGGGCGCATTGCTCCGGATCACCATCGCCAAGAGGCAAGCACAGAGAGGAATACGTATCAGTAGTGCATCGGAAGTTGTTTCCACCGCGAAATCCTCCAGGAACGCAGTTATCACGGCACACAGACAGGCAACTATAAAACATCCGTGTCCAGAGCTGACGGTGAGCCAGTATGCATATGCAGGAATTGATGGAGGCGTCTTGTAGCTCCCCATCAGGCAACAGCGCCCTGGTCCTGGAAGACACCGAGACAATCGAACCCAAAGAAGCCAGTGGCACGGGAAAACCGTTCGAATCCTATTTGGAAGCTATTGGTTTCTTCCATGATGTGAGTAGCTCACTGTGTTCTCGGCGCATGCGTGTGTGCTCCTGTAGTGTTGGTCGTATTCATCAATGTAAAACTGCGTGTAGCAGGCGATGTTCACCAGTTGTACATCACTACATGTACTAGCTCTGGACTAACAACAATCCGAGTGAGCACTGTACCCCCGTCACTGTACGTCTCGACACTGCGTTCTAGATACACCGTACACGCAATAATATTATGGCGCTCACACGCTCTGCTAGTACTAAACTTGGTAGTAAAGTAAGATTCGAAAATGAGTGAATGTGAATGAGAGCAAATGTACATCTGCTTCCACTCTCCTTCACTGTTGTCTGATAACTGGTTGTTTTAAACCATGAAACTCTGAGCAACAACACTTGAAAAGAGCCTACTTTCCGTTGTGCGCCTCTTGTCGGTCTACATGCATACTGCTTCTATGCAAGTAGAAAATTAATGATAGAATAAGGGATCTTCCCGGAAGGTGTTAACTAGTTAGTCAACAGATACGATGCGGTCGAAGGGATTATTGCGATTCTCGAAGCCTCTTTCTTCGGCAGTCTTTGTGACACCTTACGTTAAGGTGAATTCGTGGCATTTGTAGAAGCAACATTCTTGGGATGCTTACGAAGTACTCCCACAACCTTGATGAAAGAAGACTGGCTGCGGTGAGCGTGGTGGTCGGGGTGTGCAGCTATCACCTGTGCTCGAAACACCCTTGCCTTGGACAGTCACAGTCCCTTGTCTTTGAAGACCTCACTCCACACCATAAGAATCTGGACTTCGGAATTTCAGCGCTAATGAGCCTCACATGAGCCTCTTTTAAGGGCAAAAAACCCAAAATGAATGGATCAGTGTCGATGAGGGGTTTGTTGTACCTTATGATACATTTCAGCATGGACTGGGCTGGAGGTCGAGTAGTTTCTGCCAAATCCTTTATAGCGGTCTGGTAACATGATCCCTGAAGCTCAGAGGGAACATTGGTATGACATGCATTATTATTAGTATTTATTATTATTATTATGAAAATGAGCCAAAGGCTATATCCTTACCGAGTGTTATGCCTAACTTATGGAGGACTTAGAGGACATAACCAAAGAACAACATAGGACATGTGAGAGAGAGGGAGGAGGAGTAGTAGTAGCAGTAGAATGTATTGTTAGGAGGAGAAGGGAAGGAGATAGTGTGTGTGTGTGTGTGTGTGTGTGTGTGTGTGTATGCGCGTGTGCATATGATTATGTGTGGTTGGGTGTATGTGTTGTGATCAAGTCCACTCACAGGTTGGGGATTTGGGGTTTGACAGCCGTTGTGCGCTTCGATGGTCAATTGAGTCGTCTTTCCAAGATTTCTTAATCTCTCTCCGCTTTCCCAAGGGGAGACCCACGTGGCTTGTTTCTGATAGTGAACAAGTACAGTTATTACAAGCGTGCATGAGTGTATGTGCCGCCGTGCGTGTGTGTGTGTGTGTGTGTGTGTGTGGTGTGCGCGCGCGTGCACTTGTGTGTACTTATGTGTAGTATGGTAATATGTTGTAGTATCTATTTTGATTTATCAAATGAACAGGTACTGATGCCTTCTCACTAAACCCATTAGTCTGGCTCTTACAAGAGAAAAAAACATTTTATGAACAAGAAGACAAACAAGGAAACAAAATTAAAAGAATCTATAATAATCTATAATAATAATTATTTGGTTTGTTCAGTGGATTATTATGTAAGACACAAGCAGAGGAGATCAAACAAATTTTATAAAATTGTGAAGTCTAGAACAGACGGGTGTGGTGTGTGTGTGGTGTGTGTGTGTGTGTGTGTGTGTGTGTGTGTGTGTGTGTGTGTGTGTGTGTGTGTGTGTGTGTGTGTGTGGTGAGTTTGATTGAAAAGGGCATGATGTGGGAGGGAGGAAGGACGATAGTGCGGACAAAGAGATTCGGAGGAGAGCTAATATTATGAGGACAGATCAAGAACAGACATGAAGCTTGAGCTTGTGGCAAAGAACCTTTTTGAGAACGTTGCGGAACGACTGATCAGATGGTATTTCATTCAGCATCCCTCAAGCCGTGCTACCAATTGATTTATTCTTTCGCTGTGTATTCTGCCAATGTTCAACTCAACAGAAAGCCAAGAGGACCAACAAAGTGTTCGTGGGAGGACTGCCGGGGAATTTAACCGAAGATGAGATGAAAGCATTCTTTGAGACGAAGGGAAAGGTAAGGATTGTCCGATTGAATAGTCGAGATCTAACCTATAAATAGTATAATGACGTTACACATTACGTCATTAGAGCGGTTCTCTGGTAGTGTTGGTGTGCCACTTGAGAAACTGAACTCAGCCGTACCGGCCGTGCTGTTGCTACTGCAACTCCCACGTACATGTACGTGACTTGTACTTGGTCGGCGCTCCAGCCGATCGAGACTTGATTTTGCATCGTCTGCACAACATCTGCATGGGAAACACGCACTTAACTTCCCGCTGTTCTGGTCGCCACAGTTCGCACAGCAGATACATGTAAAAGTAAAGTAAAGTTTGCACGTCCGCGTTACCACCGGCTATACAATTGCGTTGAGAAACACAACCAGTTTAGGAAGTTTCACATGCATGGTGGTGGCCTGGCACATGCAGATACATGTACTCAGCGTATTATGATTCTTTTCTGAAGAGCTGGTGGGGTCCTGGGGTGTCAATGTTGCAGAAACATGGGGAATTCGTCTTGATGGAAACTCGCGATTTTTTCAGTGCGTTGTTAAAAAACCGTATACGTTATATGAGTTTCAACGCCCTGTAATCCGCTTCCTGCGGAACGATCTGCTGATTGACCCGTTGATCGATATGGAATTGGAAGGTGGAAGTCGAGAGTGATATTTTGAGGCAAGTACAGTCGTCACTTATCACAGTCCGCGGACTTCATTGTTACTCTCGGAAGTGTCCCGTTGCTATGAAGCAAAGACGTGATTGGAGGTAATTTGGGAGCCGCATGTCACCTAACAAATATTCCGCCGAGATACTGCCGATGCTGACGGCAATCCCTCGTGGTGTCCTTGTTACTTGTACAAAGTATTCTACGGGACAAACTGGCGAACGTGGCATAGTTGGCTCAACGATTCGATTGTGCCTGCCAGGAATGCTTGCTACTAACTTAACCACCGTGGCGAGCTCTATCAAGAACACGTGCAGTACAATTGTCATATCGCAGGATCGCATACCGATGTCACTCAGAGCCTCTCCTCAACAACGTGTGAACAGATAGCGCCGTAGTCGTTTCAAGTAAGTTTAACACCTTGTACCAGCTCAGAGCTCTACTTGAGGAAGTCGGCTGGTATGCGAACGCAGCGGGCCTTGTGGCCACACGTGTGCTGTACACGCCTTATAAGGTGTTCAAAACAAATACGGAGCGAATTCAAAAGGTAGCACCTCCTCTGCCCAGTCGGAATGTCCTACCTATCTCAGCACCAGTTATTGTCCTAGTTATTTCTCGCGATCTTGTTCTGGCAAACCCTTAGGCAGGCCACAACAGGCAATGTCACTAGCGTATCTGTTTTAAAATCTTCAGAAGAACGCATTTTTGGCAATGACATTGCTGCGGTACTATTACGTCAGTCGACATGAACAGCCACCATGAACCCTTAATTAACGTCTCGGAATGTACGATCTCCACGGCCTAAAATTGTGCTAGCGCCGAGATGTTTCAATCTTAATTTCAGGATTACCCAAAGGCTGACGCCTATTGGGGGGGGGGGGGGGGAGGACCTCCTATTTGTGTATGTAAAGAAGTAGGTTCTTCGATTAAAACCCGAAAATGATATTCTTTGAAAGACTTTCATGCACATGTGCAGTGCATAATGTTCTTCAACTTAGGTTACAGATCAAAGTGTCTAAAGGAGTAGTATTAAGAAGACTGTGGAACGCCTTTATCCTTGCTGCCAAAAGAAGAACAGTCCATCACATTGCAATTTGTATGGCGGCCACAGCGGGTTGCATGGCTAGCGGCACTCTTTCAAACATTCGGATCACGGTCAGCTATGCTAGGCTGCTGGGAAATATCGAATTGGCATATCACGTGTCTTCCTACCCGCGTGAGACAGAATGTAGTAACGTATTCGTGACGTCGGCCGGCTATTAATTTCAAGAATGTCACGATAATCGATTGAGGCGTTCCGCGTGGTCACTGCTCACAGCGAGCTGCTAGCTGGCGCAGTATCCATGCTCTTTTCAACTTCAAGGGGGGCACCACGCTGCACAAGATGATAGCACCGCAGTACACGACTCATTACAATGAGTTTCATGGAGAACGATCATGTCACCGCAGAGTGCAGCGCTTGTATTTCGAAGTATGCAGATACAAAACATCTTCCGGCGTTGCCAATGTGATCGTGTAGGTCGACTGGTGCAGGAAATGGCAGGCGATCGCCAACCCGAGTGGCCGTGGTCGTTTTCATTGTGTCAGCAGAGACCCTGCCGTCCCAGCGCCCCAGAGCGTGTCGTGGATACCTTTGCAGGCAGCGCTCTATGCCGAGTCCCAGCGTCGCTCCAATCATGCGGCTGATGCTGATGGCAAGGGCCGGGCGAAATGTCGAGCAAGTTTGGACTGCACGCCCCAGTTGTATGCCATTGCGAGTGCAGGACGGTGTAGTGAACCCTTATAAAAAGTAATGGCGGCTCTAAGCGAAGCCACTCTGTGTCTAGCAGTACCTGGTGCGTATTGGTCTGTAGTGGCGAGACTGATGGGGCAAAGCGCCCGGCCATACAATGTCAGCGAGTGTGTAACGACGGGCCGATAGACAGCAGAGTAAAAACAATACTAATTATCACGAGAACCAGTGGGAACGTCTCCTCTTTTGCAGGTTCATTCATTTTTTTACTAGCAAACATAGCCCTACTAATGATCAGGGAAAGAGGACAACTGAAGTGACACTGGACAACAAGACAAAGGGGAGGAGGGGCGATGTGTAAAATAATAAATACTACTACTACTATGTGCCGATGTGGTTGGCGACATTGCAATGTCTTCCACGTACCCTTCCGGTTTGAAGTGCCAGGCCAGACTTACATTGCTTGACGAAATTGTCGTGAATTTACAACCACACCACCACCACACCACCACCACTACCACCACCACCACCAACAACAACAACAACAACAACAACAACAACAGCAACGACAACGACAACGACAACAACAACAACAACAACAACAACAACAACAACAACAACAACAACAACAACAACAACAACAACAACAACAACAACAACAACAACAACAACAACAACAACAACAACAACAACAACAACAACAACAACAACAACAGCAACAGCAACAGCAACAGCAACAGCAACAGCAACAGCAACAGCAACAGCAACAGCAACAGCAACAGCAACAGCAACAGCAACAGCAACAGCAACAGCAACAGCAACAGCAACAGCAACAGCAACAGCAAATGCAACTGCAACTGCAACTGCAACTGCAACTGCAACTGCAACAGCAACTGCAGCAGCAGCAGCAGCAACAGCAACAACAACAACAACAACAACAACAACAACAACAACAACAACAACAACAACAGCAACAGCAACAGCAACAGCAACAACAACAGCGGGACATGCAAAAAAATAACGTCGCTGGATTGAAATGTGGTCAGTGTGGAAGTGGATGACCCTTAGGCTGTGTTTACATGAGAAGTTTCAACCCGGGTCGAGTTCAGCCCGGGTTGAAAGTCTGTACGACAAACAAAAGAGGTGAGCGTTTACATGAAGACAGTTGACCCGGGTCAAATACTGATATGCCGCCAAAAGTCCACTTCTACAGTCCTGTATGGTCACGTGAATCCGTTCGCGCGAAATTGGCATCTGCAGTGCTGTTCAAACCTGGCGCGAGCTACGCACAGAAGTACGTTTGTACGATTTTCTTGACCCAAGGGGAGGGTTGAAATCAACCCGGGGCGAAATTTCAACCCGGGTCAAGCGCAATGCGTCATGTAAACGCGCCATTCACTTTGTGCACATGGCAGGTTGAAATCTGACCCGGGTCGAACTCAACCCGGGTTGAAACGCTTCATGTAAACACAGCCTTACAAAGTTACATACATGAACATGTCCATGTACTATCGGACATGGACCGGGGCCGGTGTCATATAGTAGAATGACCCCCGTAGTGGAAGGCCCCCCCCCCCGGTCATTGTACTATATAGTAGATTGCCCCCGGGGTCACTCTACTATAATATACAACGACCCCCCTCGGCCTTGGGGGGAGGGTTGAAATCAACCCGGGGCGAAATTTCAACCCGGGTCAAGCGCAATGAGTCATGTAAACGCGCAATTCATTTTATGCACATGGCGGGTTGAAATCTGACCCGGGTCGAACTCAACCCGGGTTGAAACGCCTCATGTAAACACCGCCTTAGTAGAGGTCCGTGAGCTCCTGAACTCTTGCTAGTACTACACCGTATACGTATACACGTGTAGATCGACCCCGAGGTCATACTCTTTCTCTCTGACAGATGCACACATTGGTTAACATTTAATCAAACCTGGGGATTGTCATTCTCCTCTTTCAAGGATCAGAAACAAAACTCTTATTAGTTTCGCTCCCATGTCATTGGGCCTATTACCTATTCTCATGGCGACACTTCGACACAAGCTCACTCCTTTTGTTGAGAGAGAGGTGCTTGGGTGCTTGCGCGATTGCCAATTTCTCTGCCAGGCACAGGTTGCACCTTTTGCTTTTGTTGCTCTACCACTCGGTATTGAGCACTCTCTTGGACAGCCTGGAACCTCTCTGTTTTAATATCAATGCACCTATCACACACACAATAATCCAAAAGGAGCAAGGAGCACACAGAAAACGCAAAGGAACACTGAACTTGCAAACTCCAAACAAAAACAATCCAACACAAGGTGGGATGTTCATGTCTCCTAAAGAGGAAAAGTGCGCGACCTATGTACAAATGTTGTGGACTTTTCACCACATATTCCCACAATCAAGAGTACATAACCCCGGACTCTTGCCACAATCCATAATGTCCACGTGGAATCTGTGGTGTAAACTCCATCCCTTTCTACCTGCACGTGCGAAACGACAAGTCTGGTGGACTCTGTAGTAGAATGACAGGGGGCAATCTACTATATAGTAGAACGACCCCCCGGGCATTGTACTATATAGTAGAGTGACCCCGGGGTCACTCTACTATTATAGTACAATGCCCGGGGGGGGGGGGTCCATCTGCTGGGGGGTCATTCTACTATACTACACCGGCGTCCTCAGCGCGTAGTTCTACTGAACGCTGCGTGCAGTTCACAATAATCTTCATGTTGATCCGATGTGACCCGCCCGCTACAGCGCATAAGTGCATGTGTGTAGATCTACCACTTATCCACGGCTGCATGGCCAGCGCTCTGGGGCCGCTAGAAAGTGGACGTGCGACCCGATTTCCATGTCCACGACAGCAGCAAGATTATATTTGCAGTGTAGATCAGGGAGTCGTATAGGACTCCCTGGTGTAGATCTACTTGGAAGCGTGTTTTTATTGACCACATAAAATGATGATGCAAAGAAAGAAAAGAATACCGGAAACATAATGCTGGATTTGAAAGAAGAAGAGGAAAAGAAAGAATAAAAGAAACCTGACCAAGAGAACTCAAGCATTGCACCCAGGAGGCAAAAATGAACTCAATCCCTAGCATAGGCTCAATGAGGTCGTGTAATTGTACAAATTTCAAAGGATCCAAGTAAAACTCCAACAAACCAGAGAAACGAATTCAAATATTACAAAGCAACAGCGAAAAAAAAAGTCCAGTTACTGCACACGCGACATGTGCGCCAGTGGCACTCGGTTGCGAAACAATGACGGCCTGTACCGGAGACACCACGGGCATACGACGATCTTGACCTCCGGAAACACGTTATCTGCCATCGGTTAGGGAGGCACTTATCCTCGATCGCAGGTGACCAAGGACAAGGGCGTACTGAAGATCCCGATTCTTATCCGCTATGGGCCGCCAACGCCTTCAGGAATCTGCTGCACTCCGGCGCACTCTGGCCATTTGTTGCAAAAACCAGAGGGGTAAATGACCCGCGATCCACCTGGTTAATTCGGTCTGCATACTGCCGCTTCTTCTGCCTGAGTTCTGGCGCTCATATACCACCACTGGCACCAGGCACCACGGCACCAGTCCACATGGCCGGCATATGAATCATTATGATCATCATGATATGGGCCCACTTACACCATATGCAAATCTACGTAGGTGAGTCTCTACATCATACATGACAACCATCAGATCATGTGGACATATCTAGCGAGTAGAAGTCCGTGTTGCGTGGTTCGGCTATTTCAGTTCTACCAAGAGTAGAATGATAAGGTTAGTCTTGGACCTGGTTCTACTGTACTGTAGCAGCATTTGCGTGGCTAGATAAGTAGATCTGTTCGCACCAGAACTGCGGAAGTCCAGATTGGCCATTTCTGAGTGCAATAACCGTGGCCATGCGCCAGAACAGAGTGATGCAAAAATAAAGGAATGCGTAGTACTAGTACTAGTTTTGTGGATCTAGGAGTATATCTTCTTGGAGCACGCAGGATTGCTGTTGAAGTGTCGCAGAATGGTCTGCTCACCAAGAGGATGACGTGTACGGTGTAGGTTAAGGTTTGTAGTTTAGAGGCTCGCTAAGTCCAACCAGCTTGTACTTTGTAGCAGGATAATTATACATTTGTAATCTCGGTTCCTAATCATTACCACGGAGCAGGTTTGCTAAGCTTACGTAGCTCATACACCCTACTAGTACTACCCATGATGGCGACTACTATGTGGTGTCTGGAGATTGAGACAACCCGTATGCCACTAACAACACGCCGAGGTATAGGCACATGTAGCAAATCATTCTATCTGGTCTCTGTTTTCTTCAAAGCTATCTAGTAAAAGAAGAATAAATAATAATAAAAATAATATAATAATAAAGCGCGAATTGTTAAAAAAAAGTTTTTGCTTTTTCTTCACTCTATCTTCCACACCTGGATTCAACTGACACATTAACATGTCTCCTGTCCATGTCACCTTTATTATTCTTTTTTGTTGATATTTTTGTTGATATGCACATTCTTACCAAAAAAGACAAGGACGATTAACAAGTGGTATGGGCTGTTCAGTTGTGCTGGTGGAGCAGGCTAAGCTTGGGTGGCAGACCATCATGATCTCGCCTTCACTAATGCTTGATCTACGCATAGAAAAGGCGACGAAGAGAGGGTATTGGTGTATGGTTCAGGCAGGAGGCAGGCAAGGAGGGTGGGGGAAAGAAATGGGGGAAAGACTCTAACGAAATGCTGTGGCAAACAGGGAGACCCATGAACAAAAGTACATAGAGAGAGACAGACAGATAGACAGGCCGATACAGACAGACATGGAGAGAGAGAGAGAGAGAGAGAGAGAGAGAGAGAGAGAGAGAGAGAGAGAGAGAGAGAGAGAGAGAGAGAGAGAGGCAGAGAGAGAGAGAGGCAGAGAGAGAGAGAGGCGAGAGAGAGAGAGAGAGAGAGAGAGAGAGAGAGAGAGAGAGAGAGAGAGAGAGAGAGAGAGAGAGAGAGAGAGAGAGAGAGAGAGAGAGAGAGAGAGAGAGAGAGAGAGAGAGAGAGAGGCAGAGAGAGAAAGAGAGAGGCAGAGAGAGAAAGAGAGAGAGAGAGGGAGAGAATGGAAGATGGGTAGAGTAAAGGGTATTGCATTATGAGTATGAGAACATCAGTAAGAAACCAGAGTGCAACCACAACTGTCATCTCGCTATTTATTTGCTCACCTACAGGTAGATGCAGTGAGCCTTATGATGGATCCTGTCACGAAGCGGCACCGAGGTTAGCCTTCTGATTCTTTGCATGTATTTTGTAGTAGGTGATTTGACAAGTACTACACATGTATTGTTCAGAACGCAGACAGCACTTTATTGCACATATAAGCGCATGGGCTGCAATCCGAACATATTCACACAGCAAAAAAACTTTTTTGTAGCAAATTTTCACTTATAAGCCCATGCGCTTATATGTGGGGTATAAGCCCATGCGCTTATATGTGGGGAAGTGCGGTAAAAGCTCCCCAAGTTGTTACGTCTTATCAGAGGTGTGTGTAGTCTTATGCTCCTCTCTTCATGTGCTGTGATTCTCGCAGGCTTCGGATTTGTTATCTTTGAAGACGCTAGTGTCGTCGATCTACTGGTAGAGGCGCACTATATCACAGTGAACGGCAAAGTGGTAAGTGTTCGACACGCCGCTGTACACTTGGTGCGTGCAATACTTTTCTTCTGGTGTAAAATTTGCTCCGGGAATGATTTCTGAGATCATTATAAAATTTAATAAAACAGTGAATGGCAATGTGGTGCGTGCACAATACGCCGCTGTACACTTAGCGTGCAATACTGTACAGGTGTGACATTTAGTCGGGAAATGATTTCAAGGACTGTAAGAAAAGACTCGAATGGGGAGCCAGGGATTAATTTATATTGCTGCAGAAAACTTGACAACCAACTCATGCGATAAGATTGCACGACACTGACTGATGGTACTGACGTTCTACAACTACTAGAAACTGGCTATCAGCTCTAGCACATCTTGGATGCGCACTCCGACAGCCTTCCAACTGGGAAAGCTCTAAGTTATATGATAACGTAGGAGGGAGAAGTTGAGCGCAACCAAGACAAGCATGAGCTGAAAGTCATAGCTGTGAAGACGTTGGCGGGGAGAGGGGCGGGGGGGGGGGGGGGGAGCGTCCTTCACAATACTGTGCAAATGGAAGCTTGCTCCACATACACCGACCTACCGACTTGGACCCAGACAACAGAGGCAGGAGCACACAAAGTGAGGGTAGTAGGCCTCAGCCAGATGTGAAGAAGCCAGCCAGAAAGTACAGCAACAAAAGAAGAAAAAAAACATTAGACACCATATTCGCAAGAGAGAAAATTGTTGTGCGAGAAGTCATTTCTCGCCAAACTTGTTCCGCTCGGCCGGCGAGAAATATAACTTTTCATCTTGCGTGCTTGATCGTTGGTCCTGTCTGATGGACTAGAGGACTAAGGGAAGGAGAGCTGATAATTACTTAGGGGCTGAAGAGACTGTCAACCATTCTTCGCCAGTGTTCAACACCAGTGTACTCCATCGATCAAGCACAACAGCTCCTCAACGATGGCTTACAATTCCACCAATCAACTCAAGATTCGCGACTCAATCCTCTTCAGAAACAAACAACGCCGCCTTATGGTAGTACTCGAGTACTAGTACTGTCAGCTGTGGCATCCCTAGATTTTCTAGGCTTCGGAATTAACTGACGATGAGAGATAGTAGTCGAGGTGTACATCTGTGTCATCGCTGCGGCTGTCAACTTTGAAACGTTCAAGAATATCTTGATAATGTGAGCTCGCAGAAAACGTACAAATATATCTTCCTGGTTGGACAGCTCTAAATTTTCTACGACCAGCCCTACGCAACGAATTAAGAGCCATCACTTGCTTCTCTATGGTTCAAAACCACTACAATTACAATGTACGGCTAAAAAGCAGCCGCGACCGCTGCAAAAACTGCAAAATAAAACCACTTCAGTTACATCTACGAAGATCAAAGTTCCCAACGATCCTGTCCCCACAGGCCTGCTTTCTTGTACAACCTCTCGAATACACCCCCAAGGATTGTCAACGATAAAAAATTCACGTCCCAAAACTAGTGTAATGCGTCACCGAGTGGTCTAGGAGGCACACACAAGAAAACTGACGGACAAATAGGTTCTTCGGCTCAACCTGCCTGAAGTACAACTTTTAATAACAATATGTAAAAACACAACTGAACAACAACTAAACGGAACTGAACGGAACGGAACACGCTCATCAGCTTCCTGTGCGGGCAAGGCGTACGTTGATGACCTCCAGCGCCTTAGTCACGGCCCCCAGCTGCGAATTGTCCGCTACCCCGCACACGGGAAGCGGTGGTGTGTCCTGCTCCTCAGCCTGCTGGATCGAGTGCTGATGCAGGGCCGAGAAGAGGACAGCATCCAACGTATTCGGCGCCAGTTCCCGTACGCGGACCCGGATCGCCCTGGAGTCCAGGCCAGCAAGGAACTGCCTCCTTCGCTAGCACATCTCTATCTGCAGCGGCCATGTTTGGGTAAGATTGGGCGACAGCCGCCCGCACCTTTTCGCAGAATGCGCTGGCGACTGCCCCTTCTGCTGGTGCAAGGCTTTGAACGCAGCCCGGTGTAGTTCGGCGCGCTGGGCCGGAGCAAAGCGGTCCTCAAGTGCTTGAGCCAGGGCAGCGAGCTGGCCTTGACGGGTCGCCAGGGGCAGACAAAGGAAGAATAGTTGGGCGTCGCCCGTGAGGGATAATCCAAGGAACTGGGTTTGTTCCGCAGGGGTCCACTGATTTACCTCAGCTACCTGGGTGAACTGTGCATACCATGCTGCCCAGTTGTCCTCGAGTCGACCGGCGTATTTCGCCGGGGTGGCCCAGTTATGAACATGGCGGGCAGGCGCAGGAACAGCGGCGGCTGGTGCAGCAGCTGCGGGAGCAGCAGTGGCTGTTCCTGCGCAGAACACAAGAACGATACAAAAGCCCTCTCAAAACTGACGAATAAACCTCTCAAGCAACCAGTGAGTGATCGGTTGGTGGCTCCAAGAACTAAAGTCCCGATAGCCAACGAATACCTATTAGGGTGACATACCTTGGTTTCAGGGAATACGGGTCGTGTAGCGCGAGGACGATAGCAACATACCTTGGTTGCAGGGAATACGGGTCGTGTAGCGCGAGGACGATAGCAACATACCTTGGTTGCAGGGAATACGGGTCGTGTAGCGCGAGGACGATAGCAACACACCTTGGTTGCAGGGAATACGGGTCGTGTAGCGCGAGGACGATAGCAACATACCTTGGTTGCAGGGAATACGGGTCGTGTAGCGCGAGGACGATAGCAACATACCTTGGTTGCAGGGAATACGGGTCGTGTAGCGCGAGGACGATAGCAACATACCTTGGTTGCAGGGAATACGGGTCGTGTAGCGCGAGGACGATAGCAACATACCTTGGTTGCAGGGAATACGGGTCGTGTAGCGCGAGGACGATAGCAACATACCTTGGTTGCAGGGAATACGGGTCGTGAATACGGGTCGTGGAGCGCGAGGACGATAGCAACATACCTTGGTTGCAGGGAATACGGGTCGTGTAGCGCGAGGACGATAGCAACATACCTTGGTTGCAGGGAATACGGGTCGTGTAGCGCGAGGACGATAGCAACATACCTTGGTTGCAGGGAATACGGGTCGTGTAGCGCGAGGACGATAGCAATACACTATGTCATGGCCAATCTTCTTGCAGGATCGGCAATAGGGACGGAGACGAAAGGGCCAACGCCGCTTTGGTCGTACATATACCGGTAGTACAGGGACATACCGGAGGGCATGAGAGCTCGCTGGAGAATTATGGTGATCCACTGGACCGGAACGCGTACGCCGCAGCATCGATCTGCTGTGCGGATGGACTGGCGATCCGGGATTCTGCGTCGATCTCAGGTCGTCGTGGGTTCAGAAATGCGGTTGGGACCTATTAACTTTGCTTTCTGCTCATTGGTCGAGGAGAGTAGGAGGATACGCAGAAATTAAGAAATTAAGTGAAAGGCTGCGCTAAAGATGGGGTTCGAATCTGACAAAGTTAACTTTAACCACCGCTGCCACCAATGTAATCAAAATATTAATTAAAACAGAAATGCGCAGCAGCTTTTATAGGCAACAGACCACATACGCTAACGTACGGGGATACGCTACAATCAAGCAAGGCAGGGATACTACACTACCTTTTGCCAAGCCCGTTGGCAGGAAGTGCGAGCTCCCACGTTTCGAGCAACCATTTTCGTTGCCAGTTCAAAATTAATAATAGTGACTGAGATAGTTGCATACGCAGTCATCACTGGTACACACAAACTACCACGGATGCGTTTGGTATACTGTAGCATTTTGTGTGACGTCCTTTAGTTGGATTACATCACCGAAAGGGATCATAACATTATTCAAACTGTTGTCTCATCGTCGACTACTTGCGTAAATCAGTTTCTTTGAATAATTTCACCAACTGACTTTGAGGAAGTTTTACTGACCTGCTATCACATGGAAGACGTGCCGAGCTAAACTAGGACTTGGAATTCAACTCCCCCGATCTTGTGAATATTTTATAAATGGGGCTCCTTCGCGCTGCTAGTTTGTGCGTGGCGTGTGTGGGTTGCGGGGAGAGCTGAGTCCCAGAGCTTAGTGGTAAAGTATCGCTGGGCGAAACGTTCACCGGGCATAACTTTCACCGGGCATAAGCGAGCGGGGGCCCTGGCTGAAGTAGTGTTGGTGGCAGTCAAAATTTCATTAGAACCCTTCCCATTTCAACTACCTCAACCTTACGGATACTGGTAGATATGGATGAACTTTCATTTTCCTTCTTTTACAAAGTGTTCAAGGCGCACATGCCAGTACTCAGTCACTGGGGTTTAAATGTGAGCGGCTTATGACGGTTGCATTCAATTCTCTCGCCATTCCTGACTGCACATGCTACCAGGTGGAAATCAAGAAGGCTAAGCCAAGGAACGAAATGTTCCCAGAGCTCTATGGTGCACCTGCACAGGCCGGTGCGGGTGGCGCCTTAGCAAGACAGAGCGCCGCCCCGAGGAATCTGAGCATTGCCGACGCCAAGCAGAAAACCAGCACGATAAGCAAGACGCTGTCGGAGGCCAGTGATGTCAGCAGAAGCTCTAGCACTTCTACTAATTCATCTTTGCACAGGCCGATCCCAACGTACCCAACACCTGCTGGTAAGATAATTGATTCGTTCATTGGTTCATTGTACCACATGGTGAATGACACACAATATTTAAATTTTATATAATTTATAGCAAATACTGTGAATGAGTTCAGTGTCAAGTACCCTTGACGTAACATACTGATGAGGCGTGAATTCCCCGACATTATGTAATGAGCAGGGAGTAGTGAAGCCATGCTGGTATGCAGAGTAGAGGGTCCGGAGTTCTTCTCGTGCACTCCAGACGGCAGTCACGAGTCAATCAAGTGTCAGTCAGTCGGCAAGAAGCGTGTGCTCCAACGTTTCCAGCAGCAACCTTGGACTTCCGGAATTCCAGAAGTCTCTATGGCCTAGAACATAATTAATTGTGGCTGTTAAAGTGCATGTTCTGATGCTAGAGTCCTGCTCAATAAAATCCAGTTGCGGCACTCAAGTAAGTTTGCGCCTTGCATCATTTCCCAGCCCAGTGTTTTAAGGGCTAGGGCTGAGCAACACCCTGCGTCTACTTGAGTTACGTCACAACTTACGTGAGTGGATTTCATTGAGCAGCACTGTACTAGTATGTGTCCTGCTGCGGCCTTCAATCTACCATGTTGCTATCCCTGTCCCTGACCTGTGCTTCAATCTACCATGTTGCTATCCCTGTCCCTGACCTGTGCTTCAATCTACCATGTTGCTATCCCTGTTCCTGACCTGTGCTTCAATCTACCATGTTGCTATCCCTGTCCCTGACCTGTGCTTCAATCTACCATGTTGCTATCCCTGTCCCTGACCTGTGCTTCAATCTACCATGTTGCTATCCCTGTCCCTGACCTGTGCTTCAATCTACCATGTTGCTATCCCTGTCCCTGACCTGTGCTTCAATCTACCATGTTGCTATCCCTGTCCCTGACCTGTGCTTCAATCTACCATGTTGCTATCCCTGTCCCTGACCTGTGCTTCAATCTACCATGTTGCTATCCCTGTCCCTGCCCTGTACTTCAATCTACCATGTTGCTATCCCTGTCCCTGACCTGTGCTTCAATCTACCATGTTGCTATCCCTGTCCCTGACCTGTGCTTCAATCTACCATGTTGCTATCCCTGTCCCTGACCTGTGCTTCAATCTACCATGTTGCTATCCCTGTCCCTGACCTGTGCTTCAATCTACCATGTTGCTATCCCTGTCCCTGACCTGTGCTTCAATCTACCATGTTGCTATCCCTGTCCCTGACCTGTGCTTCAATCTACCATGTTGCTATCCCTGTCCCTGACCTGTGCTTCAATCTACCATGTTGCTATCCCTGTCCCTGACCTGTGCTTCAATCTACCATGTTGCTATCCCTGTCCCTGACCTGTGCTTCAATCTACCATGTTGCTATCCCTGTCCCTGACCTGTGCTTCAATCTACCATGTTGCTATCCCTGTCCCTGACCTGTGCTTCAATCTACCATGTTGCTATCCCTGTCCCATGACCTGTGCAGGCTCGACGCAAACAAGCCCAATGACTGTCACTAGTGTGCTTATGCCTCCCATGGCTCACGTAGTGCCACCCCCGGCAGGATGGATGCAGTCGGGCATTCCGGTGAGCACCCAGCCGGCTCACAACCTGCAGGCATGCGCAGGTCAGCTACAAGTACCTCTGACTCAATCACACGTTAACACCGCGCAGTTCATGGGCCGAGCGCCTATGCCATGCCCTCCCACCCCCCCTGTGGTCACCTCGCCAAGCAATGGTCATTTCCCCTTGCCGCCGCAGGCTTCCACCAATTGGGGTCATACTGCACCGTTCGCAACATCCGTGGCGCAATCCAGTCTCGGCCTGCAGCTCAATCCGTTCCCCACCGGCATGCCTGGGGCATACTGTAAGTCGGGGGCTTACTCGTTTGTTTTCTGCGTCATTTTATTGTGTGTATGTGTGTGTGTGTTTGTGTGTGTGTGTGTGTTTGTGTGTGTGTGTGTGTGTGTGTGTGTGTGTGTGTGTGTGTATGTGTATGTGTGTGTGTGTGTGTGAGTGTGTGTGTGTGTGTGTGTGTGTGTGTGTGTGTGTGTGTGTGTGTGTGTGTGTGTTGTCTAAAAAACATAGCTGTTCGCTATCATCGCTCCCGCGATGGGCATGTCTGAGGTCTGAGGTGTGTGTGTGTGTGTGTGTGTGTGTGTGTGTGTGTGTGTGTGTGTGTGTGTTGTCTAAAAAACATAGCTGTTCGCTATCATCGCTCCCGCGATGGGCATGTCTGAGGTCTGAGGTGTGTGTGTGTGTGTGTGTGTGTGTGTGTGTGTGTGTGTGTGTACACAGCCAGTGTATGCCGGAGTATGTGGTGTGGTGTGTGTGTAGAAAAAGAAAAAAAAAAAAGAAGAAGAAAAAAAAAATGGAAAAATGAAAAATAGGGATTCACTGGCCAGAAAAAGTCACTTCAAACAGCTGTGTGGTGGATACCAGGCTAAAAATAGTGGCGGTCAATTCATCAGCCTTGCAAGCTGTTGAATGGTGTAATCCCAGCACAAGTTGCTATGTCTAACATAGCTGTTCGCTATCATCGCTCCCGCGATGGGCATGTCTGAGGTCTGAGGTCTGAGGTGTGTGTGTGTGTGTGTGTGTGTGTGTGTGTGTGTGTGTGTGTGTGTGTGTGTGTGTGTGTGTGTGTGTGTGTGTGTGTGTGTGTATCCCATATCATGAGTTGTGCTGTGGTATGTGCAGTCGATTTCCAATCGAAAGGTTTCGCGTTCAATTCCCGACGATTAATGTCGCACACGTCTTTCTTTTCTTTCGCATTCTCCTAGCTCTTCTTTCATTTTCCTGGGTGGCTACCAGCAGCCATTGCATGCCTAAGTATTTGCTGTGCTGTGTGTGTGTTAAATTAAAAAAATGGTAAAAAGTGAAAAATAGGAATTGGTCAGAAAAAGTCACTTCAATCAGCCGTGTGGTGCAGACCAGGCTAAAATTAGTGGCAGTCAATTCACCAGCCTTGCAAGCTGTTGAATGGTGTAATCCCAGCACAAGTTGCTATACTCATTTAACATAGCTTGTTCGCTATCATCGCTTCAGTGATGGGCAGGAGGATGAGTGTGGGTATGGGTGTGGGTGTGTGTGTGTTGGTGTGTGCGTGTGTGGTGTGTACGTGTGTGTGTGTGTGCGAGGGCGCATGCATGCGAGTGTGCATGCATGCGTGAATGTGCTTGCCTGTGTGTATCTTTAAAGGCGAAGTGCACAGCTTGAACCCTAGGAGCTGTGGACTTTAGAAATACCTACATATTGTAAGACTCAGTCCATAGTTGTTAGTAGTAGCAGTGGAAAGATGAAAAAAGCATGTCTGGGATTGCGAACAGCCAACCTGCAGCCGTAAATTGCAAAATAAAAATAGAGCAAGAACCCTCCTGTCCAATTTCTCGTGAAAACCTGACGACAAACAATCGATTAATTGTGTATGGCCCAATGCGATGTAATGTACCATTGGACACGATTTCAGTTGTCTGTGTTCTTCTCTCTGTGTTAGCAATACCGGCTCAGTCTGTCGGCCCACATACTGCTCATCTACCTCCTCAGTGCAGTCCGTTCTCACCGCCCGTATTCTCACACATGGCGAGCAGCGGCACTGCTCTCTCACCGTTCCTCCCCCCAGCGGTCCAAGGAATGCCACAGCTGTCCATGTATCAACCTCTCACTGCTTTTCAGATTCCGCCGGCCGAGGGTAGAAGTTCCGGACCTAAGCTCAGCGTTCCATCGGGTAAGAACACTACAAACAATATGCTGCATCCACTTCCTGCACGGGCACTACACATCAGTAGACACAGTTAGCATTTTACCCTTCACCCTAACTTCGACCGTCGGCCTGTACCGCCTTTTGTCTGTTGTCAAGACCTGGTCAGCATTTCGCTTTCTGACACAACGATCGACTTGTGACGTCACCCTAATCGAAACATTACCGTTTCGTTCTCTCGGTGAACAGAGTTTTCTATCGTCGAAACGATACCGAACCGACGGTATTTTTGGGTGCTGGGTACGAGTACCGTTGGATTTAGTGTGAACGGTAAAATGCTAACCATGTCTGTTATGTCGTGCCAGCAGTTTCCTACAGTACTAAGTACTGTTGGCCACTTTAGTGTAGAAGAAGCAGGCTAGGGATGGAAGGTATACATCTAAGATGACCGTCACCTTTTTGCGGGGCAAGTTACCCCATACTTGGCAGGTACAACCTGTTGTAGGACAGTTGTGAGTATGACCTCACAAAGTTCATGAGCTTTTACGAAGAGTTGGTATCAAGGTGGTGTACGGCTGTAGTGGACGTGCCCCACCAAATCTAATTGCGGGAAATTGATGCATACTAGTATAGTACGTCCCATTCACCAAGCGCAGTACAGGTGGAATCCTGATAATTCGAATATGGCTTAATCCGAACATACCGCTTAATTGAAAATATTTCAGGACCGATTTTTCGGCAATACAATTCCCACATAATTTTTTCTGATAATTTGAACCTGGAACCAGACATGTCCAGTTAATTCGAAGTTCCACGGATTCCACTTTAATACATAGAAAATGTGTGGGATTTGTGCTGGTAATTCGAAGTTAGCAAAGTGTAATTCAAAGTTCACTGTACACTGTACTGGTCAGTTCAGTTTGCATGAGCAGGCTGTGCCAGTCAGTTCAGTATCCGTGAAATCTGTGTCTAAGGTCCATAGCGCAACTCTGCGTGACCATGAGAGCATTTTGATATACATATTGTGTTGTGGGTTCATGTTTGGATAATTAGAATGTCCGGCTAATTAGAAGTTTTTTCCTGGCATTTCGAGGTTCGAATTATCAGGATTCCACCTGTATATTATACCCATATTCAGTAGAACTATGATGATATGTACGCCGTGGGTAGCAAATAGAACGTGCACTCAGTATCCCAAGAACATACTTCAGCTGGGGTCAATGGACCCGTGTGCCGGACAATGTCCGGACTACTGTAAAAGCATTATACATAACGAAGTGCTAAATTCTAACGAGTTAACGAGGAGAAATCTGTCGTGAAAATAGAAAACGTTAGACAGAAATCGATACATACTGTTGCTATTGAGCGTTAAGAAGGAGTGAGAATCCGTTACCTTTGGTACACGTAAACTGGTCAATTTTAGGAAATCGTTATATATGCGCCTCGTTCGAATAATGGCTTTTTACACTAAGCTAGAGCCTGTCTTGTCAGAGTACGCACGAAGTGAGTTCTACTGTGCACTCGGTGGCTCAACTGCGCATCATAGATGAGGCGTAGTACATTAAAACTCTCATAGTACATAAACACCGGCTCTGCTATTAGAGGATGCGTGCATCCCGCTTTGCTTGTGATACCGGATGCCCGCCATACCGTACACGATGTATGGAAGGCTGTGGTATTACATGGCTGAAACCAACCATTACCTTGCCCTGCTGGTCCTGCAATGTCAATACCGCAACTCCCTCACAGAGCTTCATACTCGTACTGCCCTGTAAACATGGTAATGACTGCCTCAAATGCAGTCAGCTGTGTACACGTGCACGTGCCGGTGTGTGGACATGTTGTTTTGCCATCTCTTCTAGTACATGCATCATGGTATACATCTTTCTTCAACCGCTTTCTCACCAATAGCAAAATAATCTCATTCGCTGCTGCAGTTTTGGCTCAAGTTGGTGTGTTTGACCTTCCCGGTCAGTCCCAATGGCGCTGATCTACAGTTGCATTCACACATGCTAACTGGCATGTGCCAGCTAGTAGTATAAGTCCGCTCGGAACAATTGAATAGCCAATGCTGTCTGACGATCACCCAGTGCACGACATCACAGCAAGGCCGTGTACCGTCTTCTCGGAATTATTTGGTGCGGACACGTGAGTCTATGTGGTTACAATTGTTTTTTTGTGTCCTGCAGAGGAATTCCAAGGTCAGCTGACAAAGACAGAGGATGGAATCACATACTTCAACCCTGATATGCAGCAGGTAAAACAACCAGGATGACAAGTGCACATCTGGCTGCGCTGCAGATACTCAGCGCAGTGTTTTCACGGGCACAGCTGCGTCCTGTAAACCGCCCAATATCCGCGTCACTAAATTTTCGCGATTTCTCAGAACCGGCGAGTTAACGATGGCAAACCTTCGCGTAACACTGTGGCCACACACATACACCCGCTGTTGGTGTTTGATTTCTCGGTGGTAAATGTTCGCATCACACTCTCCTCGCAAAATTAGCAAACATTGATACGTCGCAAACATTAGGCAGTTTACAGTACTGTGGCCCGGGTGCTAGCTGCGTGTAAGCCATTGGGGGTACAATGCCACGAGCGGCAGTGTGCTGGGTACTAAAGTGATGATGGTGGTCGTGATGTGCTTACTGCTTAGGTCATGTTGGTAGCGTGTGCGCTTGCAGCATGGCACATTGCGTACAGTAAGATCTGTTTTTCTTGTACCGCACTGTACTGTACTGTAGTCTGAAACGGCAATGTGTTATGTCAAGTCTAATGTCCAAAAAATAGGTAACTGTATTGTGCTGTGTGGGGTATGTTGGAGTCTGCTGTCCACCTCAGTCTCTGTTTTCCGGTTGGGTCTATGGTTGTCTCCTTGTCTGTGTCTGTCCACTTGTACAATGAGCCGATGTACAATGTGCTGGTGTCATCAAGGGAAGTGTTCTTGTGCTGCTGTACTGGTGGTGTTGGCATATGCAAGACGTCAGTGCTTGCTACCCCGTGTAAACCATGTTGTGGCGGTGGCATATCATTATGCAAGATGTGCTAGCTACCCCGAGTGCCGTGACCATGTAATTTGTGCCTAAAGGCTTTGTTGTCAAGTTTGGCCTCCTGGCCGCCTGCTCGTCATTTTCCTGGGAGCATTTTTATGTTGTGCAAAAAAGCTGTGATGTATGCGTGAACCACTGTACATGCAGTGAGCTGCATCGACCCCCACGGCCGACCCAGTACTCACTTTGTGGAGTGAGGGTAACGTGAATGCAGCTACGGGCCCGGGGATTCCCCCCCCCCCCCCCCCTCCTGACAGGGCCCAGTATTGGGTGTGAGACCTAACGTTACCACCTCACTCTCGCCGCTAGGTGATGCGCCTGCCATCTCAGGTATGGTGGTGGCCTGGCACAAGCGGACGGCCTTCCCCGTACTGGTAATGCAGCAAAACCACCTAAGCTGGTGGTTGTGTAGCCGATTGTAACGTGGACGTGAACATTTTTACTTTACTATCACACATGTGCATGCACCCAGGTCAGGCGCAAGGCACCAGAACGAGTACCTTCCAAAACGGCAGTGAGTATAAAGCGTTTTTCTGCGGATGAAAAGGTATGGCCTGCTCTCAGTTGCGTTCCCTGTCTGTCTTGAGCCCCGGCGCCTTATGTCTGATAATATGTTATTGTGACCCTTGACTCGTATTTCAGTACGTAATACTGTGCGTTATGTAGAATGTGCAGTGTATTGTGTGTGTGTGATATATGTAAAGTACATAGGGAATAAATTAGTGCATAGTTTAGTGGATACTGTGATGTTTTAAAGTACGTTGGAGCGGGAAGGTCAGTCTAACTGTTAGCTGACTTGTACATGTCAGCCTGAAGATGTACATGTACAAGCTCTTGGAGCATTTCGAGCACTCTTGGCGAGGTTTGCAGCTCTTTATAAAAATGCTTTGCTTCACGGAAACGTATTTCATTGCGAAGAGCTGCGCTTCGGTCCTCTAAGCTGAGCCGAGGAGCTCTAACAGAGCGAAACAGTTGCTGTCCACAGATTTGAGATGTACATGTACATGTATATGTGCTGGTTTCTACGCGGTATAGGATTAATGGGAGCCTGTGTTTGTTCTCGCGTTATGTGACCGTTACGTTATCCGCTTTGCATGATTGTGTACCGCGTTGGGCCTCGATGGAGCAATGACCGGCGAACTTCATGTACGCACGCGCGCGCGTGTGTGCTTGCCGCTTTGTGTGCGGTAAGTGAAACGCGTTGTGATGCGCAGTGTATGCAGAGTACTCTACCATGTACAGTGTCTGGTGCAAAGCGGTGTTGCGTGCGAGTAGCTCCCGAAATGTGTTCTTAGTGGCATAAGACAGGAAAGCTAGCTACAGTCAACTTCGCTTATAACGACACTCGGCGGGGCATCAAGAAAAGTGTCCTTATTCGCGAAGTGTCGTTATACGCGAAGTGTCGTTATAATGTATTACAGGTTGGATGTGACTTTGCTCTGGGCATGGAAATTCTGTCGTTATTCGCGAATTGTCGTTATATCCGCAGTCGTCATTAGCCAAGTTGCCTGTATTTGTATTTGTGTAGATGCATAGACTCCGCTGTATCCTTGGTATTGTAAACGTACTTCATTATCTTTGCGTGGGCATTCCTAGTCACCATCTTCATTACAATCATACTCTCTATAATGGCAGTATTGCTGCCCACTATCTCCGTCACATCATTTTAATGGTCTCAAGCAGGCTAGCAATTTAAATGAGAAATTGAATTGTATTCTTGATCGACTTTTGTAGCCCTGAGACCATTAAAAGAGCGTGATGGAGATAGTAGGAAAGTATATTGTCCCTAGAGGGGATGTTATTGCGCAACCATGCAGAGTGTTTTTGTATGGATTGGCATCTCCAGCGCCGACTTGCCACTCCAATGCAATGCTACAGTATAACGCATGTAGGATGGTTGTCAGTTGTATCGTAAACCCATGGCACAAACCTGATCCTAGCAGGATGGATGGAGATCACGCTTCGGGAGTGTATATTGTTTGTCGCCGTATTGTCTCTCTCCGTACTGTCTCTCCCCGTACTGTCTCTCCCCGTACTGTCTCTCCCCGTACTGTCTCTCTCATCTGACACTTGACTAGCTTCTGGCTGCTCTAGCTCTGGAGCGTATCGAGAGAAAAACACGGGAAACATTTCTGGAATTTTCTTCCAACATGTTTTCCTGTGCCCGTCATGAATGTGAGAGCATCGTCACAAATAGAAGATGACGAAAACGCAGCCAAGCTGATGTGCTCGCACAGCGCGCAATCAAGGCCAGTCAGGATAGCTCAAAGAGTACTCGATGCACCAGCGTGCATCGCGGTGTGCCTTTAATGCGGGATCCAGGAGGCGCTATTCTGCAGTACTGTCCGATGATCATCCAGTATGGGAAACGTACAGTTACTTCAGCACAGCTTCTTTCATCTCCGATGATGCTCAGGCATAGAGAGTTTTCTAGTCATATTATGACATCATTGAGAAGCAGGAAATCATCCCATTAGTCATACACACATAATAATAATTATTATTATTATGTGTGTATGACTAATGGGATGATTTCCTGCTACTCCATGATGTCATCACCTAGTACCCTGTGTTCTTATTGTTTTATGTGTATTTGCTCTATGTTGCCGGTTGCAGATGCTTAGTCCGGAAGAATGCAGCTATCCTACGAGCGAGGTTAGTACACTGCATCTATACCGGCACGGAGCCACCTACGTGTTGTTCACTTCATTAGCAATCACGGAGTGCTTGACAAAGTTATGAAGCAATCAGCAACTTAGTATCCAGCCCAGAAAGCACACTGCACAATACATTGCATGACCACCACACATGGTAACTACATTGCATGGGTGCAGCAAATGGGGTTTTTCGGTCTTTGACCACTTTGGTGGGTCTGATCTACATTCACCTTCCACCACTATAGGAGCTGCATCTGCACCTTGATCCATAGAGGGTGATAGCATTCCTACGGATGCGGAAAACTCTGCCTCCAGCCGAGTCACAAGTGAACCGTGACATTATTTTGTGCAAGAGGGAATTCCCCCAACCAACCACAGTGAGGTGGAGCCGATGCATAGGAGGGAGAGAGGAAATATTAGTTTCAACTCTGAGGTACACACGCTGGGCGTAATCTGAAGATAGCCCAGAGCATGAAACTTTTGATTTGGAGCAGAATCTGTATACAAAGTAAAACTTTGTAGTAAAGAAAAGGACGAAGGAACTACAAGTTACGCTATTGTGTCCAGTAACAGTTTAGTAGTTCCTTGGTCCCTTTTTTACTATAAATTTATCATTGGCTCTCCATCCGAGTTAAAAACTTTGTAGTTACTGTAAAGCATTATCTTTCCCTTCTTAGTGTGCAGATTAAGCATTACGCTCCTTTGCTTCAGCTTGGTTAGGCACTCGTTCTGGTTAGCGTCAGAGTTGGTTTTCTGCACTCAGCAGTCGTGCAAAGATCGCTGTGTTCACCGCCGTCAGTGCACTCTGAATTTTGATGCTGCTTTTGAGCCAGATTAAAAATGCCGTGTTGTTCAAGTGTCCATTGGACTTCATCGCGTTTGCTTTCACCAGTACTGTGTACAGGGGCATCGGAAGGTATTATAGCGTGCTACGGTTAGCCATCTGAAGTACAATTAACTCCAGGGGGGGGGGGGGGGTGCTAAGCCAAAAATTTTGGAAATTTAGAGCCTGGATCAGTGTGTTTTATTGATTCACGGGGTACCTGGCCGGGGCAAAAAGTGGTCCGGTCAATACCGTAGTGACCGTACCGTGTCCGATGCCCCTGGTACAAGTAAACAATTTCGTTTGGACTTAACTTTCGCTATATTCGTTAGGGGGCACGAAATAACTAAAGTTTGTACCAAAACTAACGTTTTTTCTCTGAACGTTCGGGGTGACAGACCTCGACCAAAAACGAAATTTAGTGCGTAACAAGCCTGCTGGTGGAGTGATCTAGCGAAAGATTTCGTGAACGAAAATTTGTACTTATACAGTAGCTCTGAGCTCCACTGACGAGACTTAGGGGTCGTCGCAAAAGTTTTTTTGTCGTCCCTGAAACGAACATGATTCATTTGGGGGGGGGGGGGGGAGGGGGTGCGAGCCAAAATCGCAAGTCGACCGACACTGTACACATGACATGTACATGCATGCGATTTTTGTCGTCCAGCATAGCAAGCTGTGTTCGTTTCAGAGGGAGGGGAGGGGGTCCAAGTACGAAATGAACGATGTTCGTTTCAGGGATGACAGAAAACTTTTGCGACGACCCCTTAGGACAGTCGAAATAGCTAGCTGTCCAGAGTTTGAACGGTATACATAGTATTGTGCCACATTTTTTAATTTGAAGTTTGTTCTTAATCTGTTCATTTTGCCTTTCTATTGTGGTTTGCTTCGCCCTGGCTAGGATTCGGGAGAAGAAGTGAGCGCTGAACATGCTCACCATGCCAACGCCACTGCAGTAACTGCTGCCTGTTGAGAAGGAATGGCGAGCGACGTGTCCGGGTCAACCATGTGAGCTGTGTATGAGCTACATTGTAACCATCCAGGTGCACAGAACACCTGCATCTGCACCTGCGAATTGATCCTCGACGGCAGTGGCGTTTCTACAGACGCGGAAAACTCGGCGTCACGGGAATCGTGAATATTTTTGTACAGTTTCTACCAACATCTGGCCGTTATTCGCTTCTACTCTTCTATGACTGTATGAGCACAAGTTGCCTGGGTGGCATGTGAGCAGACTGCCTGTGTGGCATGTCAGCAGATTGCCTGGGTGGCATGTGAGCAAACTGCCTGGGTGGCATGTCAGCGGATTGCCTGGGTGGCACGTGAGCAGACTGTGCGTGGAATTTAACCACAGCCTGTGTGGCTTGTGAGCGAAAATCGGCGGCACGCTGAAAAAAAATCAAGAACCAGCGGCTGGACGCTTGCTGCAGTTTCGTGCTCAATGCCAATGGCATGGACGGTGGCACAACCCTAGTCTCAAGTCACATGGCACTTCTAGCTGCACCCACTCAACATTCCTGTGCTCGAAAATCATCGTAATCTGCTAGAATTATTGTGCACGCTTCAACCAAAATCATAATCAAAAATATCTGCATACATGAATATCTGAAGCCGATTTCCCCCCTCATAACGAATGCAATGTACAGTTGCACTGCTGTAACTCAGTACTTTACAGCATACCTCGTAATGTGTGTGACAATTCAGAAACGCCATGCAACAAAAAAAAGGGTGGCATGTCAGCGGATTGCCTGGGTGGCACGTGAGCAGACTGTGCGTGGAATTTAACCACAGCCTGTGTGGCTTGTGAGCGAAAATCGGCGGCACGCTGAAAAAAAAATCAAGAACCAGCGGCTGGACGCTTGCTGCAGTTTCGTGCTCAATGCCAATGGCATGGACGGTGGCACAACCCTAGTCTCAAGTCACATGGCACTTCTAGCTGCACCCACTCAACATTCCTGTGCTCGAAAATCATTGTAATCTGCTAGAATTATTGTGCACGCTTCAACCAAAATCATAATCAAAAATATCTGCATACATGAATATCTGAAGCCGATTTCCCCCCTCATAACGAATGCAATGTACAGTTGCACTGCTGTAACTCAGTACTTTACAGCATACCTCGTAATGTGTGTGACAATTCAGAAACGCCATGCAACAAAAAAAAAATATTCGAGGCTCAGCTGCCGCTTACCCTCGTATTCTCCAGACAGTCTAATTCTCAGAAGCTCAATATTTTATCCGATTGATGTGCCAGTGCAATGGTAAATCAGATCTGCTACTACAGCACTGAAATAGAATGAGTGTCGTTGTGATAACATCATTATTTTACGAGTGTCGTTGTGATAACATCATTATTTTACGAGTGTCGTTGTGATAACATCATTATTTTACGAGTGTCGTTGTGATAACATCATTATTTTACGAGTGTCGTTGTGATAACATCATTTTACGAGTGCGTTGTTACGATACAGTGTTTGTTGTGTGTTGTGCGTGTTTGTCGGATAATAATATCAATAACAATACGCCGATATAATTAGTTGCATAGATAGTACTTACGTTGTTGCTTGCATTCTCGCTCTCCACAGCAACTCCATTGCGTGCTGCGTTCTATGTATTCCTATTCTGTACACTGACTCTCTCTCTGATAGGGTTTGCTGTCACCCTGTCGCTGGGCGCAAGCACCCTCTGACAGACCAAACCGATTCGCTTCATCTTTGCAATACAGTCGTCCCTCTCTAATCCGGCACCTTTTGCTACGGCATTTTCTGCTGGATTAACGAGGGTGCTGGATTAAGAAATCCTGCCCTCTGACCCGGTGTACTATAGTAGAATGACCCCCCAGCAGATGGACCCCCCCCCCGGGCATTGTACTATATAGTAGAGTGACCCCGGGGTCACTCTACTATTATAGTACAATGCCCCGGGGGTCGTTCTACTATAGTAGATTGCCCCCTGTCATTCTACTACAGAGTCCACCAGACTTGTCGTTTCGCACGTGCAGGTAGAAAGGGATGGAGTTTACACCACAGATTCCAAGTGGACATTATGGATTGTGGCAAGAGTCCGGGGTTATGTACTCTTGATTGTGGGAATATGTGGTGAAAAGTCCACAACATTTGTACATAGGTCGCGCACTTTTCCTCTTTAGGAGACATGAACATCCCACCTTGTGTTGGATTGTTTTTGTTTTGGAGTTGGAAGAAAGTTTGCAAGTTCAGTGTTCCTTTGCGTTTTCTGTGTGCTCCTTGCTCCTTTTGGATTATTGTGTGTGTGATAGGTGCATTGATATTAAAACAGAGAGGTTCCAGGCTGTCCAAGAGAGTGTTCAATACCGAGTGGTAGAGCAACAAAAGCAAAAGGTGCAACCTGTGCCTGGCAGAGAAATTGGCAATCGCGCAAGCACTCAAGCACCTCTCTCTCAACAAAAGGAGTGAGCTTGTGTCGAAGTGTCGCCATGAGAATAGGTACTACCTTCGAACTTTACTATGACCTCGGGTTCAATCTACACGTGTATACGTATACGGTGTAGTACTAGCAAGAGTTCAGGAGTTCACGGACCTCTACTAAAATAGCGGCCGAGGGGGGTCGTTGTACTATTATAGTAGAGTGACCCCGGGGGCAATCTACTATATAGTACAATGACCGGGGGGGGGCTTCCACTACGGGGGTCATTCTACTATATGACACCGGCCCTACCCAATTGCATGCATGTATCATAATGTATGTCAAAACGCAGGGTTTTTCCGTGTCGACCCAAGTATTTGGTGCACGGCTTTATATTCTCAATTGTTCTCCGGGAATATTATTATTATTATTATACGCATTCCCGCGGCAGCGTCAACCAAGCAGTTATGCTTGATCCACACGTTCGCTTATGCTGGACATTGAAACAAAGCAGATGTAGACAGCTCCTAGAGAATGGGGCTCTACAAAACCAATGATCGAAGTTAGTCCTTCAGTAACATGGAGCATCAAAAAATTGGTCTCATTGGAAAAATGTCATCACTATTGTCTCCTCATGTAGCATCATGGTCAATGGGTGGCCAGATAATTATACGTATGAGGTTGAGTTGCCAGATAATTATTAAAAGATTCAAATAGTAATATTATTATAGAATGGTTGTTATGAGTTTATAAGGGTGCCATGGCTGTTTCTACTCGTGACGAGGGTGTGCACAAACACTCTTCACCAGCGCGTTCCATGCTGGACGGTCCACAGCAATCCGCTCCAGACGGCGCAAGTCCTCAACACTCCCGCAGGTGCCCATTGTTCGACTGGGACAGATCGGTGTGGAGCTTTATTGGTAGTGTCACCCTCGGCCTCCCACGGTACCTCCCCTCGGGTGCCTGAAAGTATTGCTCCATGCTCAATCGTGCTGGCGTGTCCTTACCCAGGCGAAGCACATGCCCGAATAGACTCCAGCGTGAATTTCGGATCAAGTCCGACACCGGCTCCACTCCACATCGGGCATACAACGCCAAATTACTAATCTTCTGTGGCCATGTGATGCCGAGAAGTGACCCGAGTTGCCTTCTATGGAAAGCGTCCAGGGAGCGTTCGCTAGCAACCGTCAGGCCCCAGGTGCCTGAATTATAGAGAAGTATCGGCATGATAAAGGCGCAGTACAACCTCATACGCAGAGGCTCTCGAATCAGTCCTCGGCGCTTCCAAAGAGACCACATGGATTGGAAGGCAGCCTCGGCCAATTGCCTGCGACGTGTCACATCCTCAATGTCGCCCAGGAGTGAGCCCAGCTTTCGGGATGTCCTCCAGCGCTCGTCAATTCTGTCTACAGATCGACCCAGCCCTGTCCACTCAGTTTTGGTGTTGTTGACTCTCAAGGCCTACTGCCCGAGAGTGTGGTCTATTACCGGTTCGAGCTCTGTGAGCCATTGACGACTAAGGCTTATGAAATCGGTGTCATCTGCGTAGACAAGCTCAAATGGAATGTTGATGCTTTGATCCATTGGCGGTCTGTTTCGTGCCACCTGGGTGCTCCTCAGATCTCTCAGTGCTGCCTCTAAGTATATAACAAACAACACCGGGGAGAGAGAATCACCCTGGGGGTGCCAATTGTAGTTTCAAGGGACTCTGATACTGCCCTGCCGATGCGTACCTGCAGAGTTGTGTTGGTCAACAGCACTCTAACCAGCCGAACATCATCCTCCGTTAGGAAAGACTCGAGAACTGTCAACAGTTTGTCACGACGTATACAGTCGAATGCTTTGGACATGTCGATTCCAAGAATGGTCATTTCCTGCCGATAATGCTGACATGTTGCTGCAAACCATCTGTGGCTCCAAACAAGGTCCGCTGTAGATCGGCCTGCTCTGAAACCACTCTGCGTCGGAGACAAGTACTCACCGACTTTCGACGATATTCTTTGCAATGTAATAATGGAGAGCGTTTTGCGTAATGATGTAAGGAGGACAATAGGGCGCAGATTTCCAGGTGGTCCAACCGTCTTTCCTGGTTTCTGCAACGGTACCAGTGTGCCACATCCCAGGTCAAGGTGCTGGTGAGTTGTAAACATGCTGTTGAACAGACAGGCAATGTGAGGCGCTAGGTTTTCTCTTCCATATTTCAAGAGTTCGCCTGGGACTCCATCTGGGCCAGGGGACCTTCCATTATTCAGTTTTTTCAGCGCATTGGAGACCTCAGCAGATGAGATTTGTCTTTGGAGGCTTCTTGGGCGACCGGTGAATGGCTCGACGCCTGCATCCACATTCCCACGAAACTGGTCATGGAAGTGGCTCCGGACAGTAGATGCCGCCTCCTGGTCGTCGGCTATGAAGTGACCGTTCTGGTCATGTACAATGGGCTTTCGGCTTGGCTTTCTGGTCATCAGCTGGACTGCTTTGAACATCCGTGCTCCATTCTTCAACCTCTCGACTTCCGCTGCTCTCTCTTGCATAATTTTCTCTGCATTGTCTCGGCATTTTGTTCTTATAGCGTGAAGGATTCTGTTTCGTTTCGTCTTGAGAGATGCTTTGGTGTCAGGGTTGTTAGTGCTACCAATGCTGATCCGCAGTGATCTCTGTTCCAGGGACAGCAGCTCAATTTCATGATCTGGTGCTTTGCGACGAGTTTTCTGCTGGACTGTGCCAAGGACATCACCTGCTGCACTCCTGACCACTTCCATAAGCCTCCGGGATCTTTCCTGCAGGCCGGTATTGCCTTGGACCTGATCGGCAGCTAGCAGCTCACTGGCCAACTTCTCAGCATATTCCTCTTGGACTTGTCCTTCGACTAGTTTGAATGTGTTGAACTTAGGCGCCTGCAGATCATCTTTCTTCCTCTGTCCAAATATTCCATATAGCCTCTGGAGGTCCAACCGCGCAACAACGAGCCTGTGGTCAGACCAGAGGGTGCATCCACCATAGCTACGACTGTCAAGGAGAAGCCGCCTCTGGGTAGATTTACACAGCACGTAATCTATTTGGTTATACACAGGAACAGTCGCTCCACTGGCTCCATCCCTGCGATGTCCTGTACAAGTAGTCACATGCGGTGCATTATGCTGAAAGGCAGTGTTACTTACAGATGAACAAGTCACTAGCATGGCAAAAGTCTATCAGGCTTTGGCCACTCAGGTTCCTCTTCCCTCTACCATGACTCCCACAACATGTTTCTCTTGCATCCGACTTTTTCCCAACCTTAGCATTGAAGTCTCCAGCGAAGAGGACGATAGCTGACGATTTTATTTGATTATATGCACTATTCAAGTCGGAATAGAATTTGTCCAATTCATCAGCGTCGCGGGCAACTAACGAAGACGTTGGTGCGTACACATTGATAATGGCGAGAGTGGATGCCTTGGTGCCTCCGTTGCCCGCCCGTGAAGGCAGGTTGATAGTCAGCACAGCCACTCGGTCCGACAAGCTCCAATATTTCTGAATTTGCGACGATAACGAAGACGACACAACAAATGCAAGCCCATAGTGGCGACATTGAGGTGCCAGGGCGATAAGTCGATAGCCGTCCTTCTCAGTGTCAAGGCTGCCAGTCAGCTTTGTTTCCTGAAGACAACACAAGTCGACACGATAGCTTTTAGGTCGCGTCGCAAGGCGTCCTGACGGAAATTTGAGTTCAGCCCGCGGACGTTGAAGCTGCCTACTATAAACGGCCTGCGCTTCGGCTTTCTTCCGCCCATTCCCAGTATCCTAGCCAGTCGTCATGTCCAATAAATACAGAACTCTCCCGCTCCAAAGTAGAGGAGCAGGAGAGAGAGAGAACGCAACTTCCCTCAACCAAGCTGCCGGGAATCCGGGAATATACACAGTGATAAAGTAAAACAGAGAACATGTTCACATGTACTCTTACACACACACGCACACACACACACACACACCTGAAAATTGGCAGGACACTACTCCTCGCTAAATAGAAATAAGAAAGTATGGTCTCCTGGACAAGCCTAGCCTGGCCTGGCAAGGAGTGCACCTTTACCATTGTGTACGGTACGCGATTTACGACTGCCGGATTATGAAATCAAACTACGTGCAGTTTGAGCGATTCGTTTCAAAAAGTCACTGCCGGAGGCGGAATTCAAGTGCCGGATTAAAGGGGAAGTTAAGGCAAAAATTAAAATTTCACCAGTTGTAGTCTTCGGGGTGCTGAGTAGAATGGTCTTGGTCCGAGGAAGCTGAGACGCTCCCTTCCTACTTAAATCCCAATCGAACTCGCGCACTTCCACCGAAACTGGGTGACTGCGCCCTACGAGATGGGGATTTGTATGCAAAATGTCACTAAAAGCGCCATTTCGTTCTTATAAAAGCACGGATGACCGCGATTGGCCCATATGTTGTAGTCTTTGGGACGCTGAGTCGACTGGTTTTGGTCCGAAAAGGCTGCGATGCGGCGTTCCTCCTTTATTCCCAATCGAACATGGTTGAAGAAGCGGTCACGTGGTCCTGGGTGCCCAAATCACCTGGTCACCACGCCAGCAGGTGACAACTTTCACACCAAGGTTCAACTCGGGTTCAACTCGAGTGACAGGACTGCACCCAAAAAAGGTCAAACAGGCTAGTAAGTTGTACCCTGCAGGCACGGTGACCAGGTGACTGGTGTACGCAGGAGCACGTGACCGCTTCTTCAACCATGTTCGATTGGGAATAAAGGAGGAACGCCGCATCGCAGCCTTTTCGGACCAAAACCAGTCGACTCCGCGTCCCAAAGACTACAACATATGGGCCAATCGCGGTCATCCGTGCTTTTATAAGAACGAAATGGCGCTTTTAGTGACATTTTGCATACAAATCCCCATCTAGTAGGGCGCAGTCACCCAGTTTCGGTGGAAGTGCGCGAGTTCGATTGGGATTCAAGTAGGAAGGGAGCGTCTCAGCTTCCTCGGACCACGACCATTCGACTCAGCACCCCGAAGACTACAACTGGTGAAATTTTAATTTTTGCCTTAACTTCCCCTTTAAGATGTAGGAATTGAACGAAAAAAATCGGTTTCGTCAGAAAGTGCGCCGGTTGGCAAGGGTTCCGGATAAACAAGTGCCGGATTAGAGAGGGACGACTGTATTTATCTCCTTTCGATTTGAATTATTTCTGTTTGGTCTGCACTCTGACTTTTCCTTGTTGCACCTGCGCTTTTGGACGCGGAACTAACTTTGCTGTCGCCATTATTATATCCATGGTTACGTAGTCGTTGTCCGTTGACATGATAATAATTTATTAATTATCATGTCAACGGTTTATTATGACTCATCGATGCATCATGCATGATTTGTGATCAATGATCATCTGCTTTTCTGATCTTCAAAGACTTCATGCATGCACGCACTGATGACACGTAAGCCAATGCACGCACTGATGGCACGTAAGCCAATGCACGCACCCGGGCACGTTTTGCTGATGACAGCGATTTGGCGATCGTGGTTCTTGGTTCTTTTGTTGTTGTAATCTTGTTGTAAATATCTTAATCTTAACTTGGTTTCTCCTACCTGATCGCTTGGTGCACTGGTTTGTGTGAGCGACGGTAATGGTGGTTTGTGGAGTACAGTAGTGAGGAGGATTAGGCAACAGCACCCTCCCGTCACCATCATCACCTTAACCCTGCAGAGCTACGGCACATTTCCCATTTCAAATGTCAAGGTTACAGTACAGTAAGGTCACCACTGCACAATTATAATCTCCTCCTCATTGAAACAAGATGCCACCGCCTGCTCCTATTATCAGAAGTATGTATGCGTCTACTTCTTTACGTCTTTATACTGCATGTGGAAGCAAGTTGCTCCAACAGACTGTGCTGGCTCGACGGTGTCGACAGGTGCATGACACTCTTTTAAAAGTCTTTTGTCTTTTTTCTTTCTGCCTATGAGCTGATGATGCGCGTGTTGTGCTTTCATGATCATTATGACTTTATGTGTGCAAAACATCAAAATCATTTATTTTTTGCACAGAGTGCGGCTGTCTCTTGGAAGTTTTATTACCTTGCGCGTGTTGTGCTTTTCATGATGACTGTATGGGTGCAAAACATCAAAGTCATTTATTTTTTTGCACAGAGTGCGGCTGTCTCTTGGAAGTTTTATTACCTTGCGCGTGTTGTGCTTTTCATGATCATTATGACTGTATGTGTGCAAAACATCAAAGTCATTTATTTTTTTGCACAGAGTGCAGCTGTATCTTGGAAGTTTTATTACCTGGTATATACATGTATCTCTCGTAGTGTGTTCGTTGCATAAGTGTGGTTCTGCTCTACGTTTCGGGAACGCGACGCAAAGAATTACGCGAACTCTCTTCGCGGTCCCGTAATGTAAAGAAGTCCTGTTCTGCTCTACGTTAGTGTCAGCCCAAATTTGCCGGCAATTTGTTTAGCATAATATCAATATGATAACCGCAATCAGTAATACAAGCTGGATCGACATTTGTGTACACTGTATTCATGTATTGTAAAACTGTGGAGACAATGTGCAATAAAACGATGAAAAATGTGAAGAAATTGTGTAGAGAAAGAAAGGGATTCAAACAAGTTTTCGTACAACACTCATCAGGAATCTTCGTTGTACTAAAGGACACTGAAAACAAAATTGAACTATTATAGAAAATCTAAGTTAGAGAAATAACACTAAGAACAACAGCAGTGAAATTTACAAGTGTGAATTTTAACAGTGAAAGCGAGAGCAATAACGAATGTGTGTACTAACACTAAACTTGCAACTGAAAAGTGAACAAAGAAGAGAAAGAAAGAAGGAAGGACAAAGTGATAACAAATAACAGCAGTACATTACACCTAGAACATTAACGGCCAAGCTTGGCCGCACCAAACATGACACTTTACTTGAACAATTTCAACCCAATAGTTGTAGTGATCGTGAGAGTGCCGGTGAGAATGTTAGCGTTGTGTGTAGGTTTCGTGGTAGCAAATCTTCAGTGTACAATCATCTGTTAGCTAGTCCTGATTGTTGCAATTCGTATTCCGACTCTTCATTCACTGTATTGTGCCGTGGTCGTCATGGTTATGGACTACAGTTAAAGGTTTTGGAAGCCATCTGTCAGCGTCAGTATAACTATAACTTAGTATAAGCATAATTTGTGTGTACAGAAAGATAGTATAATTGGGTTGAAATTGTTCAAATAAAGTGTCATGTTTGGTGCGGCCAAGCTTGGCCGTTAATGTTCTAGGTGTAATGTACTGCTGTTATTTGTTATCACTTTGTCCTTCCTTCTTTCTTTCTCTTCTTTGTTCACTTTTCAGTTGCAAGTTTAGTGTTAGTACACACATTCGTTATTGCTCTCGCTTTCATTGCTAAAATTCACACTTGTAAATTTCACTGCTGTTGTTCTTAGTGTTATTTCTCTAACTTAGATTTTCTATAATAGTTCAATTTTGTTTTCAGTGTCCTTTAGTACAACGAAGATTCCTGATGAGTGTTGTACGAAAACTTGTTTGAATCCCTTTCTTTCTCTACACAATTTCTTCACATTTTTCATCGTTTTATTGCACATTGTCTCCACAGTTTTACAATACATGAATACAGTGTACACAAATGTCGATCCAGCTTGTATTACTGATTGCGGTTATCAAATTGTTGTCTCCTCGCCGTTTGTTCAAATAATATCAATATCGAAACATTTTAGAAAAAGAATTGGCCGGCATATTTGGAGCTACAATTTCGAATTTTTTGGAGATTTCACCATTATTTTGCAGATACTTGAAGTTTCATGTCCAGCGCCAGAGGTTTATGCTTGTATTGTTGTGAACCCTCTAAGATTCTCTAAATTGTCAGGATCGTACGACCACACGGCACGAGGACAACTCTTTTCCTTTACACAGTATATTTCACTTCATCGAATAATTAACAATGAACACTAATAAGGCCCCGGTCACACCAAAACTGGCGGAAACGCGTACAGCTGAATCGCAGACTGAAGTGGCGTTCTGCACGGGCCCTGCACGGTCACACCAACATGCGCTGACTGGCGGAATGCCGAATGGGTGTGCGCGGGAAATATAAACTCGTTACCAGTGATTTCCTTCGTTCAGCCTCTCGTCTTTTGCAATTTTGGACAACTTGCTGTCAGGTTTTTGTTGTGTGTTTCACTTGTTTGCTGCGATGAATTTATTACGCAAACAACGCTTGGTAATTGCCTTCGCTTTGCTCAGTCTCGCTTCTTCGACTCCTTCTTCATGTAATACCTTGTCGTGGCGAGTTTTGGACTCAAACCATAGCTCGACAAGTTTCGTTTCCAGGTCCGGAGTCCACATGATCACGGCGACAAAACTCCTCAGTGCAGGTACAATACTGCGAACGAAGGACGCAGATTGATTGGAAGGCTGAAGGAAATAATCAAACAAACATACGGGGGCTACTGCAAACTCGAACGGAAGGCTGAAGGAAATAATCAAGCAAGTCTGTCCAGCTCTGCTCGCGTGCTTTCCTCGGTCGAAACCAAAAAAATATTATTAATATCAGTAGACGGCAACGAAATAATTCCTTCTGAATCCCATCCTCAAGCAACTCAAGAAAAAACGCGGAACGGCGTCCTGGCTGACTCGGCGGAATTCAGCCAGCAATTCCGCCAGCGGAAAGTGTCCGCATTTCCGCCATTTCCATGGAAACCGCGGAAAAATTCCGCGGAACGGGCGGAATGGCAGAATTTTGCTTGGTGTGACCGCCGCCTAACACCAGCTATTTATAGCATGCAAAACAGCGTACATGCAAAACATACGCATAAAACGGGACATAACAGCGTATACAGCAAAAACGCACACAGCGCATATAGCGTATGCCATGCAGCAACATCAGCGGTACGGCGGAGTCGAAATACAACATTGCAACGAAAACAATGCCATAAGCTCGAAGGCCTTTCCCACTTGAGAACTGGTGGTTTGCAACATTCTCCCCACCAAAGGGCTTCTCACCGCCGTACAACAATGCACACAAGTCAAAAACGATCCGGGGCTCTGACTACGCGCCCAGAATGCGTCATCTCCTGCTGCCGTGGTGGTGGTAACGGTGCTGACGGTTCAGACGCTGGCTGCTGAGGGACGATAGCAGGTTGAGCGGCATCGGCAAGCCCAGGAGTCATGTCCTGTGACGATACTTCTAATGGCACTAACCTCTGGATCGGCCTCAACAGGGTACTGGTACTCAACTTAACCTTGGCAACACGACGCTTACCATCTCGACCAGGGAATAACTCGATGATCCGTCCCAAACGCCAGAACTGCTTGCGCTTGGTATCATCGAGAACAAAGACAACATCACCCACAGCTAAAGGGCGCGACATGGTCTGTTGGTGCTTGTTCAGCTGACTTAGGTACTCCACCTCCCAACGATTCTTGACACGCTTCAGTGTCCGACTGAGGTAACGCAATCTCGATGACATCTGCGTAGCGTCCAGGTTACCTGCTGGCTTCTCTGACGACATCCAGATGTTACCCATCATCATTGCAGGGGTTACTGGTGGCTCATCCAGGCTATCAGACACATAAGTTAGCGGACCACTATTCACCACTGCTTCAACCTCATACAAGAGGGTCTCAAGCTCCTGGACCTTCAGAAACGCTGTTCCCATTACCTTTTTCAAGGCACTCTTCACCAACCATTCGCTCATAGAAGCCTCCATGCCATGGTGCAGCTGGAGGATTGAACATCCATGATGGCACACTCAGTTTGTCAGATGCCGCCTTGAACGTTGTAGCGTTGTCAGACCTGATCCGAGACGGCAAACTACGTCTCGCGACAAACTTCCGAAATGCTATCAAGAATGACTCAGTACTTTTAAAAACTATCGACCACCTCCAAGTGAACTGCTCTGGTGGTGGCACACACAAACAATGCTATCCATACCTTCGGAGATGACTCACCACGACGCACGTACAACGGACCAGCATAGTCGATGCCGGTAGTTGCGAACGGCCTCTCGTGAACAACTCGGTCTTCTGGCAGCGGCGGGCAGACTTCTGAGGCAGTCTTAGCCTTGTAGCGGCGGCATGTAACACATCGCTGAGTAATGTTGCGTAGCGCTCGTCGACCACGACCATCGATAATCCAGAATTTCTGACGGATGAACGACAAGACTCCTTCTACACCTTGGTGCATCCTTCCAACATGCATTTTCTCCAACAGCAACTCGGTCAGATGATGTTTGCCTAACAGGACTGGGTGCTTGGCTCCATACGCCAACTCGCTGTGCTGAAGTCGTCCCCCGGCTCTGGGCACTCCATGCTCATCCAAAAACGGTGCAAGCTGATACACCTTCGACCCAGGCCTCACTGGTTGACCTTGCTTGATAAGATCCTCAGCGAAACATGCGGCTTGAACGATGCGGTACAATACGTTGCCTGCTGCAAAATAGAGTTCAGCACGAGGCTCAGTGTGCTTCCACTGCAACATCCGAGTCACCATGCCCTGTGCCCTCGACCTCTTACTGAATCGGAGCCACCATTCCTTATCAGATTCTCGACTACAGCTGGTGGCTGACACTCGTACTTCTACACTGGACTCATCTGAAGCTGCGGTTGAGGATGCGGTGGGCCAGTCATTGGGCTCCGTGATCCAGATTGGTCCGCCCCTCCAGAACGGACTACGGATTTGCTGTGCACTACTCCCACGCGACGGTAAATCTGCTGGGTTGTGAAGGCCCGGGCAATGGTTCCACACAATGCCGACCTTCTTCGATATCTCTTGGACTTGACTGACGCGGTTAGCCACAAATGTTTTCCATTTGTACGATGGATTACTGATCCAATGAACGGTAGTGAGACTGTCAGTCCAGCCATAGACTTACGTGACGGTCACACGCAGCCCTTCACCACAAACTCAGCGTAGCGAGCCGCTAGACATACTGCTTGTAACTCAAGGCGGGCTAACGTGGGCGGAGACACGGGTGCCACTTTGGCCTTGGCAAATACCAAGTGCGACTGTCCATTGACGACTGCATACAAACAACATCCAAACGCTTTTTCACTGGCATCGGCGAAGGCATGAAGCGCAATCGGCGTGTCAAGATTGCAGCAAATCCAACGTGGTATGTCAATGCTCACCACTTCGGCCAACTCTCCCCACCATTGCGCACATGCAGCTGCGATGCCATCAGGCAACTTTTCATCCCAGTCGCCTCCGACTTTCCAGGCTTGTTATAGCAGCATCTTTCCCGGCAAAACTGCCGGTGCTGCTAGACCTAGTGGATCAAACACTAACGCAACACACTTGAGGAGGGATCGCCGGGTCCAAACAGACGGCCTATCGGACTCGCCTAGCGTGTAACAGTCCAACTAACTTCAGTAGTCATTCTTGGAATAAGCAATGATCCTTGCCATAATGCATTCTTATATACATGAACAAGCAATGATTGACATAACACCTAACAGCAGCAGCGTGATAATAGCAGGTGATAAGTGTATCCTATTCCTAGTGTTAGTAATAACAGTGAATCTGTTACACCATTCCCCCCTCTCAACTGTCAGAACAGTACCAATTCGAAGGAACAGTTATGGTAACTAATGATCATGCATGGATATGTGGAATGCATGGTAGCCGAAAACAACACTGATGAACTCAAGATCCAGTGCATGTCCTCTGCAAATAACGCCTGGCTGGCAGGGAAGCACTATCCTAATCATGCAGAATGCTACATTTCTATTGCAACTAGCAATACAACTGTGGCTGCCAATTAAATAGCAATTTTATGAAAAACGGTCCAGGTAGGTTTTCAGCGGAATAATAGCGTTTCCTGCTTCATCCATCAAGTATTCCTCCGGCTCCCAGGTGGCATCTCGGTAGCCCTTCCATTTCACTAGGTACTGCGTGCGCCGTCCTCTCTTCTTGTGCGACAACACCTTTTCGACAATGTACCGCGTATGGCCATCCGCATCGGTTAGGGGTGGAGGTGCCGGCTGAGTACGGCCCGGTATCTCATTGCCATGGTACAGCTTGAGGGCAGCAATATTGAACACTGGATGGGCCCGAATGATTCTTGGAAGAGCTTATCTGTACGCATTCGGGGCCACTTTCGGGGCCACTTTCTTCTGCACCTTGAACGGCCCATACCACTTGAGCCTTAATTTGTGTGAAGGCCTGTCTCGTTCCTCGGGCGTCAGCAGGAAGTCCCTGAAGACCAACACCTCATCCCCCTCCTTCAGGGCGTCCTCCACCCGTCCTCGATCCGCATACAATGATTGCCGGGCCTGCGCCGCCACGATGGCATCCTGTGCCTCACGTAGTGCCTCTACGCGGCCATCCAGCCATGACAGCGGACCATTCGTGTCCATGCCAGCTCCAGCTTTCTGCTTCGTCAATAAGCTCGAGGGAGTAACTGGATGGCATCCATGGTTGAGGAAAAATGGCGTGTTACCTGTTGACGCTTGATCGGCATTGTTGATCGCAAACTCACATAGCGATAGGAGTTCATCCCAATTGTTTTGCCTATGGTTGACGAAAGCTCTTAGCGTATCCTCAATGACACGGTTCACACGCTCAGTCATGCCATCGGTCTGCGGGTGGTTGGCCGTGCTCATTTTTAGCTCCACGCCAAGAATACTGAAAACCTCCTTGAAGAACGCCGACGTGAATCGCGGATCTCGATCACAAACTATCGTTTTGCTCAAGCCATGGGCAGCAAACACATGATCCACGTACAATCGGGCTGCCTCCTTAGAGTCAACATGAACAGTCGTCGGGATCAGGTGCACATACTTCGTCAGACGGTCCACAAAGGTTAGAATGGCGCTATGTCCTCGGCAGGTCAGCGGCAGTGCCATGATGAAATCCATGCTGATGTCTGTCCAGGGCTGTTCGGGGACTGGAAGGGACTGCAACAGTCCTGCCTTGGTCTGGCTACCCTTTACGCGTTGGCACCGGTCGCAAGATTTAACGAGGTCCTTCACAGTACTTCTCATGCCTGGCCAATAGAAGTATCTGCTCAGCTTCAGGTAGGTCCTGTCTCTCCCCGGATGGCCGGCCGTCAGGCAATCATGATTCTGTTTGAGCAGTTGCAGCCGTACCGGACCGCGAGGAATGCAGAGGCGAGCATCGCCCGATGTTACTAGGTACAGCCGCCGGTCCACACTGTTCCAGACGTATCGCTCATGCATGGCGTCTTCGCTGCAAGCCATCAAGCGCTTGATTACTGGCGAAAGCTCTGGGTCACTATCATACCCTGCTGAGATCTGATTCGCAATTCCTTGATTCACATCCAGAGAGAACTCGATTCCATTCAGTTCCAAGTCTGGTCGACGTGACAACGGGTCTGCTATGTTACACATCCCTGGCTTGTGATGTACCGTGTAGTCATAGTCGGCCAGGAATTCAATCCATCGAGCCTCTCTCTTGGTTAAGTTTGGTTTGGTCCTGAGGTAGACAACTCCCATGTTGTCGGTGTAGAGTTGAAAGTGGCGAAATAGGTAGACTCGCCAGCACTGCAGGGCGTACACTACAGCCAAAGTTTCTCGCTCGGCGGCCGTGTAATTCCGTTCGGCAGAAGACAGCTTTCGGCTCACGTAAGCCACAGGATGCCAGGACTGGTCCTCTGCTTGCTGCGTTAAGACTCCTGCCACAGCAAAGTCACTTGCGTCAGTCTCAACGCGGAAGCCCTGACTGACGTTTGCTAGTCGCAACACTGGTGCATCCAGCAGAGCAGACTTCAATCGCTCAAATGCCTCCTGTCGAGTCTGATTCCACTCGAAGCGCACATGTTTCCCTGTCAGTTCCTCCAGGGGTTTGGAGATGGCCGAGAAATGGTTAATGAACCTTCGAAAGTAATTAGCGAATCCCAGAAACTGTCTTACGTGCGTGACCGTCGTCGGGACAGGCCAGTTATGCACGGCCTTGATCTTCTCTGGATCTGGAGAAATGCATTGGCCGTCTATCCGGTGCCCAAGAAACAGAACGTCTGTCCGGCCGAATTCACATTTAGACGGTTTGCAATATAGCTCATTCCTCCTGAGGGCGTTTAAGATGGTTCTGACATGATCGAGGTGCTCCTCCCCTAGATTTGCTGAATATGAGGATATCGTCTAGAAACACCACAACGAATTTACGCAAGTATGGCTGGAGGACACTGTTCATCAAGGTTTGGAATGTTGCCGGGGCATTTGTTAGGCCGAAACCCATCACTGTGAACTGAAAGTGACCGAATGGGGTATTTATTGCTGTCTTCGGAATATCTGTTTCTTCTATTCGAATCTGATTGTAACCGGACCTCAGATCTAGCTTGTTGAAATACGCACTGCCTTGGACGGTATCAAAGAGGTCGTCAATATTCGGTAGGCATGCCTTGTTCTTAATGGTTATGCGGTTTAGCTCACGCCAGTCGCATACCATTCGAAGTGTTCCATCCGCTTTCTTTACGAAGAACACAGGGGCTCCGTATGGGGATTTGCTGGGCTGGATGAATCCTCTACGGAGCAGCTCGGTGAGCTGAGCTTGAAGCTCATCCATCTCTGGTTTTGGTAAACGATATGCTGCACGAGATGGCGGTTTAGCTCCTTCTTCCGTTTTTATCTCGTGATCTGCGCCTCTTCTGGGTGGCAGCTTGTTTGGAAGCTCATCGGGAAAGACGTCCCCGAACTCCTTCAGCAGGTCCTTGAAATCCTTCTGATCCTCCCTACCCGGACTATCCACCGTCTGTGGCTCGTCCGGATCTGCTGTCACATACGCTAGGATTCCTTCTGCGCCACCTCTCATTGCATGCCTAGCCTGCTTCCCTGAGATGAGGAACGTCTCGATCGGTGGGTTGGATTTGTCCGTGCCATCACTTTCACTCGGTTGACAGATGATGGATCCACCCTCCAGCTTGATTTCATTGGTACGAAAATTGATCTGTGGGTTCGTCCGGGTCAGCCATGGTTTGCCGAGGATCACGTCATACCGCGTCATAGGGAATACTAGGAACTGTTGGTGCTCGCTAAAGTCGCCGACTACGGTCTTCAAGCTGTCCGTTTTCGTAATAGGCTGTGAGGGGACCGATCCATCAGCAAGTGTGACGTTCAGGACGTCGCTACCGGTTGTTGTGGAGATGTTGTGCTTCTTGACAAGGTCAGTTGAAATGAAGTCGTGGGTTGACCCAGAATCCAGTAGCATGGTAACGCGACGTCCATTTATCTTGCCCTGGACGAGCATTAGGTCGTGTTCGTTGTCGGCGGAAATGCTCCCTGTGCTGGCGGTTACTTCATTAGGCCGGCCAACAGTATCAGGTGACGAATGCTTGACAGGCGAGGCTTGAATTTCGGTCTCCTCGAGGCGTGGTTCCTCATTTGCTAAGGGGCTGAATTTGTTCTGAACTTTGATTCGTGGCCTATTCCTGGGTGCTCTCGTGTTCGCCAGTAGTCGCACTCCCTTCCTTACTGGCGTCCATCGTTTAAAGAAGGCTTGCTTGTGGCGTTCCTCCCTCCTTCTGGACAGAATCTGGCAATATGGCCGGGTTTCCTGCAGGTGAAACACAGCCTTGAACGACCCTCTGACTCCCTGGTTTCTCTCCCACCGGATGGTGTTGGTTGGCTTGACCAGGGTCCAGGCTGGCGCCTCTGATGCCTTGGTGCGCGCACTGCCTTGGCGTAGCTTGCTTGGGCTAGCCGCATCGACTGGTCTGCTGAGACCGCAGCTCGTATGGCTTGGGCCAAATGTTGCGGATGCTCCCTAAGTACCTCACCGCTTAGGCCCTGAGCCAGCCCACGCGTGAACAAGATAGCTCTGGAGTGGTCATCAAGCTCGGGAACTTGTAAGCTAAGCCGCGAAATTTTGTTGATGTATTCGTCAAGAGTCTCATCTTGGTGAAGAGCGAATAAGTCGATGCGCGCCTGTTCCCTGTCATAAACCGGGCCGTACACTTCTCCCAGCTTGCTCTTCAGGTCTGGCCAGTCGGAAAACAGCGTGTTTGCCTCCTGAGAGGCGATAAACCAAAGACGAGCGTTGCCCTCCAGAAAACTCGCCGCGTAGCTCAAGCGCTCCTCCGCGTTGTCCAGCTGCAGGGACTTCATGGCGAGTTCGATGGCGAAGGCCCACTCCTTGAACTCTCTTGTATCTCCACGAAACACAGGCGGAGACTTAACATGGCGCATGCGTGGCCTCTCTCCGCTGGGAGCTTGAGCACGTCTTGGCGTTTGATCTGATCCATCGCACTGACCGAGTGCGATAAGGTGATTCAGACGCTTCTGAATCTCGAATATACCGTAGGCGACTAATGCGGCCACTGCGCATAGCCCGAACATGACGAAAAGAAAAACCATCCTCTTGCTACCAGTGTAACAGTCCAACTGTTACGAAATTCGATTCGCTTATTATTTACATCCGTTGTTGTTCCTGGTCTCGCTGTCTTGTCTTGTCCGGTGTCAAATATGGTCTGCTGTCTGTACGGGAGTGATGCGGGGTGTGCAGTATATGGGTGTGATGTGTATGACGTGGTGTATGTAGTATATGCGTTGTCAGAGAGTGTGGATCTGCTTCTGCCTGAGTGAGTGCGTTTGTCTAACTAGTTGTCGCGCATGCGTGGATTATGTGTGTGCGAGTCGAGTTCGGGTGTGAGGGAGTGGTGTGATTCGTCCACGATGTTGTTGTCTTGGTTCTAGTCACATGTATCGTACGTACTGGTCGCTCATTGGTCGTTTCGATGTGTTCGCCGTTTCTCTGTTTATTACTGTTGGTTGTTTATTATTTGGTTGTCTTTCTCCCCCGCTCTCTTCGCCATCAGTTCTGGTTTTGATAAAGTATTCTTGGAGCCAACAAATGAGTCAACGAACGGTTGTGTGGTGTGAAGGCAAAGGGGTGGGGAGAAATTCCGTAACACAACTAACTTCAGTAGTCATTCTTGGAATAAGCAATGATCCTTGCCATAATGCATTCTTATATACATGAACAAGCAATGATTGACATAACACCTAACAGCAGCAGCGTGATAATAGCAGGTGATAAGTGTATCCTATTCCTAGTGTTAGTAGTAACAGTGAATCTGTTACATAGCGCTGCTATGCTGAGCAAGTCATGACTGGTTTTCCATTTCAGACCGAGGACTTTATATCCGGCCTCTGGATCGCACGGGATTTCGTTGCCTCGCCACTTGCGTTACTCCATGCCAGCATGTGTAAGCACACGCACGCTGAACTCTTGCATCTCCTTGGCTTCCGAGGCATTTGAGACACTAGAGACCAAATCGTCAACGTAGAAACTCGTGAGCAAGAGATCAATACGATCTCGCTCTTTGGGTGCAGACAGCGCCCGTAGCTCCTTCAAGTGATGCTGAATCACCGCAGTAAACATGTATGGCGAGCAGTTTGCGCCAAATGGCAGTTTCGTTAGCCTCCAGGTTGTTGTTGTTGTTTATTTTACTTCGCAGATTCTAACGGGCAAGTTGCCCAATAACAAGAAAGCGAAGGCAAAGAAAATAATACTAATAAAAGAAATAACCGGGGGCAGCTCATCGCTGTCGCTTCGACCGGGCCACAAGAAACGCAGGTACGGACGGTCTTCGGGATTAACCGCGACCATGAAGAAAGCCTTGCGGATATCCGCTTGCAGCGCGCTCTTATATTCACGGAACCTTAATAGCATACCTGCGAGACTCGGCAATAGCGACGGTCCAGGGTCAACCATGTCGTTCAACGACTTGCCATCTGGAGCCGTCGCCGAGGCATTGAACACCACTCTTAACTTCGTGGTTGCAGCGTGCTCGCGGAATACACCATGATGCGGTACATAGTACCCAGCATCGCTCTCACATGGCTCCAGCTCAATTGCTCCAAGCTCGCGGTACTCCCTGATCATCACATCATCATACTCATAGAGCGCACGCTTCCCATTCCTCTTCAGCTTTTCAAGAAGCCGCGTTGCGAGGACTCTAGCTTGAGCATAGTTATCCGTTGGGCGACGCTCATTTTGCCACAAGGGACCCACTTGGTACCCGCTGCCCTGGCGACATAGCGGGAAAGATGGCAGGTGCTGATGTTGTTCTGGAGGTTCATCCAACTGCCATAGTTTGTCGATGTGGGCTGTGACACATGACACGGTCACCGGCTGACTGTTTCGACTTGGTGCAGACGCTGGACCAGATAATACACTACCTATCTCTGTGTTCCACACCGTCTCACCATTAACTTCCTTCTTGCTGTGCAGTACCGCGTTGATAATAATTATAGTCTGCACCAATCAGCATGTGTATTTCGTCTGATGTCCCTTGTTGACAATGTTGAGGCTTGTCACTCAGCTCTACTCCCCAACTGTGCCACTGCGCAATGGTCTGCGGACTTGCGCACCTCAGGTCCAGCTCTAGCGTTGGTTTCACGAACCCGCGTACCCGAATGCTAGCGGAGCTACCCTGGATCGTGATGGCGTACTTATCCATGCGCTGTTGGGTTGGTTCCGCGCCGAACGGCTTCACCTCTACATTTTCAACCCCAACGTGCTCTGCATCGATTGCTGACACCAAGGCTGCAGTCACGAATGACGCCTCAGCACCCAAGTCCAGGAACACGCGAACCTTCGCGTTTCGAGTTCTTCCCTCAACTCATGCCACTCCGGTCATCAGCCGCACACTTGGCGAGTGTAGACAGCACGATCCAACATTCTTCTCCGTTACTATCTCAGTCGGTTTCTCCCGGCTGTAACCTGCTCTATCCAACACATCATATATTAGCAGGTGGTGTTTCCTCTGGCATTTCGTGCATCTCGAGCCTGACCGACATTCTCTGGCCATATGGCCATACTTAAAGGGGAAGTTAAGGCAAAAATTAAAATTTCACCAGTTGTAGTCTTCGGGGTGCTGAGTCGAATGGTCTTGGTCCGAGGAAGCTGAGACGCTCCCTTCCTACTTGAATCCCAATCGAACTCGCGCACTTCCACCGAAACTGGGTGACTGCGCCCTACGAGATGGGGATTTGTATGCAAAATGTCACTAAAAGCGCCATTTCGTTCTTATAAAAGCACGGATGACCGCGATTGGCCCATATGTTGTAGTCTTTTGGACGCTGAGTCGACTGGTTTTGGTCCGAAAAGGCTGCGATGCAGCGTTCCTCCTTTATTCCCAATCGAACATGGCTGAACAAGCGGTCACGTGCTCCTGGGTGCCCAAATCACCTGGTCACCACGCCAGCAGGCGACAAATTTCACACCAAGGTTCAACTCGAGTGACAGGAGTGCATCCAAAAAAGGTCAAACAGGCTAGTAAGTTGTACCCTGCAGGCACGGTGACCAGGTGACTGGTGTACGCAGGAGCACGTGACCGCTTGTTCAACCATGTTCGATTGGGAATAAAGGAGGAACGCTACATCGCAGCCTTTTCGGACCAAAACCAGTCGACTCAGCGTCAAAAAGACTACAACATATGGGCCAATCGCGGTCATCCGTGCTTTTATAAGAACGAAATGGCGCTTTTAGTGACATTTTGCATACAAATCCCCATCTCGTAGGGCGCAGTCACCCAGTTTCGGTGGAAGTGCGCGAGTTCGATTGGGATTCAAGTAGGAAGGGAGCGTCTCAGCTTCCTCGGACCAAGACCATTCGACTCAGCACCCCGAAGACTACAACTGGTGAAATTTTAATTTTTGCCTTAACTTCCCCTTTAAGGCAGAGTCTCTCTCGCTGCAGAAAAACCTTTCTCCCTTAAGTGGCAGCGACTTTAGCTGCTTCTCTGCATCTGCGACCGATATCGTCATGCACTGTGCCGACGCCGTGGGCCTTGGCATGGATCGATCTACTGGCTTCCTGGCAGTATCACCCTGTCGTCCGTGCGCGACCTGGTAAGACGCGCCGTGCTCCTGTACCTGGCGCAGAGACATCCCGTAGCACTGCCGTTCGACCAGGTACGTCTTCATCTCGGGTCCGCATTGCTCCAAGATTACCTGCTTTGCCATTGCTTGCAGCACCGGGGCCATTTTACCTATATCGGCGCTATACTTGGTGTCCACCTCGCCATCTTCTGCCATAGCGAGTGTGGCCCACACCTCTACCTCTCGGCAAACACGGACAACGTGTTGGTGAAACGACTCATCTGACCGTTGCTTGCCTGTCAGCAATGTCTTCCACGCTATACTTGGCGTCCACCTCGCCATCTTCTGCCATAGCGAGTGTGGCCTACACCTCTACCTCTCGGCAAACACGGACAACGTATTGGTGAAACGACTCATCTGACCGTTGCTTGCCTGTCAGCAATGTCTTCCACGCTTTATCCGGAGTCTTTCCGAGCGAGGCAAGCAACTCTCGCTTTGCTTCCTCGTAATTATTGCATCCAATACATATTCTCTCCGCTTTGCTACCCGCTAGCCAGTCGCAGCAGCCATTCGCTTTCTTCGAACTCGTTCTTGGAACAGATGTCCTCGAACAGGTCAAGATAACGCTCCAATGGCTGCGTTCCATCATATGAGGGGATTTTCATCAACGGTTGACGCCCACCGCTGTGACTGGGAGCTTCCTCTGTACCTCCCATCGCGGCTTTACCATCACGCCGTCTGGCACTGCGCTCCTCACGCTCCTCGTGCTGTTTGTAGCCTTTGCTCCACATGTTCCTTCAACAACTCGCCTTCTAAATTCTAATCCTAACCGCTCTCCCTTGGCGATAAAGCTGGCTTCCAAATTGTTTAGTTGCTCTGCCTTGCTCGCTCCTATCCTGGCGTGGTCGCCAAATGTTGTGAACCCTCTAAGATTCTCTAAATTGTCAGGATCGTACGACCACACGGCACGAGGACAACTCTTTTCCTTTACACAGTATATTTCACTTTATCGGATAATTAACAATGAACACTAATAACACCAGCTATTTATAGCATGCAAAACAGCGTACATGCAAAACATACGCATATATAACGGGACATAACAGCGTACTGTCACTATACAGCAAAACCGCACACAGGGCATATAGCGTATGCCATGCAGCAACATTAGCGGTACGGCGGAGTCGAAATACAACAATAGGGAGGTTCTGCTATACGTGAAACGTAGAGAAATCACGTAGAGAGCAGGTGTCTGGGTTAGAGTCTACGGCTTCGCGTGTTTTGGCTCCAGATTTCTACGCGGAGATGGGGTTCTCTACGTTGTGGCACACGCAGAGAAAATGCGTACGGATTTGCTGGGTATCGATCAACTGCATGCAGAAAACTGCCAAATATGGAAGGGGAAATTCCCAGTACACATTCCACGTGACTTCTCTAGGTGAAACGTAGAGCAGAACAGCATTTCTTTACGTTACGGGAACGCGAAGAAAGTTCGCGTGATTCTTTGCGTCGCGTTCCCAAAACGTAGAGCAGAACCTCCCTATTGCAACGAATACAATGCCATAAGCGCGAAGGCCTTTCCCCCTTTAGAACTGGTGGTTTGCAACATGTATTGTACTATGTCCATGCTCACAACTAAAATTAATATTAATTTCTTTGCGCGGCGGCTTGGTGATGAGCATTATTCATTGTGAGGTCAATCTTCACACTTTGAAATGTGAACCCAGCAAAACCGAGCAAAATATCGATGTTTCTCTCCCAAATTTGGTCCAAATCTGGCGTTTTTGGAACTGTCATTGGGCATAATCAGGCTGTGTTTACATGAGAAATTTCAACCCGGGTCGAGCTTAGCCCGGATTGAAAGTCTGTAGGTTAGACAAAAAATAGGTTTGTTTGTTTGAAGTTCTATTTTACATCGCAAACCAAACGGGCATTGATGCCCAATAATAATTATGATGGCGATAGAATAAAAAAAAGAAATATGGCTCGATAAAGCTGTACTGGAGAACATGAGAAAGCAGTCGATAGCACACAAATGTACCGGTAATTACAAGCCAAGTTCGAACAGAATAACAATCAGAGAGAAATGAGAAAATGAGGATCCATGGAAGAGGGAGGTACTATTCGGCCATATCAACCATAGAAAAACACTTTGAGCCATCTTTTAAACGGGGTTGGACGACGAGTGGACGGGAGCTCTTTTTTTTTTTTTTTCGTACGGGCGGCAGCACCTTTTTTGGCTCCCGAAAAGCGGCCTTTTTTGTAATTTCCTGGGCTTTAGGCCACCGGAAAAGTCCTTTATTTAGTAACAAAATGGCTAATAAGCCCGCTGCTGAAGTGGACATTGCAGTCCTGATCGACGGGGAGCTGAGGGACCTCATCAGGCAGCGTGGACTGGAAATCCCACGAAAAGCCACCAGACCCGATCTTGTTGCCCTGCTCAGAACATCGCTGGATGAGGACAAAGAAGTAAGTGAACCTACTAGCACGAGCCCCCTGGCTGCTAATGAGGGTGTTGTTGCCAGCCTGTGCTCAGCTCTGTCTGAACTCACTAATGTCGTCCGAGAGTTGAAGACTGAGTTACACGCCATGAGAGAAATAGAAGCTAAATTCAACGATTCTGCCAGAGAGGTGTTGTGCCTGAAGACGGAAGTACGGGAACTTAGGAACGACCTGCATATATGCATGCATGCCAAAGTTGAGAGGTACGATACGGTGATTCAAACTTTGAACAATGACCCCACTGAACCAAGCTTTACCAAAACCGTATCCTCCACCCCACAACATCGACCCACGTATGCAGAAACTTTGCACCAACAACCAGCATTGCAGCCCAAAAATACTGCCCCTGCAGCTGCCCCAGCTGCCCAAAGGCCACAACGCCAGCCTCCCAAGCCGTACAGGCGACAGGAATCGTCTCGCTGGCTGGCACCCAAGCTTCCAAAGAGCACCACCCGATGTGCACTAACGGGTAAGCCAAGAGTCAAAGTGTTCTACGTTGGCAACGTGGACCCCGAATGTGATGCCAAATCAATTGCAGAGCATTGTCAGGCACAGGATGTACACATCGTGCAGAGTGTTGTGTACACCTCGGAGCGCTTCCGAACAGGGTTTGCCAGGGTCACAGTGCTGGCGTCGGACGCCACCACCGTACAGGACAAAGCATTTTGGCCGGACTCGCTCGGTTTTGCAGTTCGTGAATGGCGCTTTGGTGCTGACGGCACAGCTCCAGCACTCACATAATGCCACACTCCACCTACCGGTATTCACAGCCCCTGAACCCGCATGCTCCTGTGTTCACCCCTTCGTCTCCAAATCCCTCAACCCCAGCATTCTACTCTACAATTCATCCATCCAACCGACTAAATGTTGGCCACATAAACATTTGCAGCCTACGACATAAAACCCATGTTATAACTAAGCTAATAGATGAGCACTGCCTAGATCTGCTGGCGGTTACGGAAACGTGGCTCGACTCAAGCATCTCGGACACTGAGGTTTCTGTACCAGGCACAATTCTCTTACGTCGAGACAGGCCGTGCGCTGATGGATGCACTTGCCTATCCTCCTGCACTCCATGTCGTAAAGGAGGCGGGATCTGCATCTTCGTAAAGGAACATATTAAGGCTAAGCACATCTTGGACCACTCACACTCCAGTCTAGAGTTGATGTGGCTTAGAGCTGGCACAGGCAAAGATAGTACCTTGTTTGGTTGCATATACCGTCCCCCATCCGAGCCGGTAGAGTTTTGGAATCGGCTCGCTACATCCACGGAGCAGCTGGACGGCGAGAATATTGTGTTGCTAGGTGACATAAATGTGGACTTTCTGCGTCAGACGTCCAGTGCGTTCCACCATCTCAAAGACACGTTGCTACTTCCGTGCAGACTGGCCAATAAAGTAACTGAAGCAACAAGAATAACAGGCTCTACCCGTACATCCATTGACTGTATTCTCACAAACATTGATCGAGTTCCGTCAGCCTCTGTCGTGGACTGTGAGTTTTCAGACCATCGCCTCGTCATTACTTCCGTCCCAGTGCCCATCATGGATGCGCGGAGCAATACTACTACCCATCAAACACGCAGAGACTACCGGAACTTCAACGCTCAGCGTTTCTGCGATATGCTGCTGTCCTCCGATCTTCATATCTTTACATCCCGTACCCCAGACCTGATGTTGGACGAGTGGACAGGGAAAGTCAATGCTGTGCTTGATATCATCGCACCGTACGTAACCAGGAAACACAGGAAGTTCCGTCGGAAAAATTGCCCGTTCATGACCTCGCCCCTCCTTGCCTTGATTAGAAAGCGCAAATCGGTCTTCAAGAAACTAAAAGCTACTAACTTTCGAGACGAGAGCCTATCTGTACAATTCAAGCGGCTGCGCAACCAGTGCAATAACTTGTATCGACACCTACAGAATCTATACTTTTCAGACCAGTGCCAGCGGTATGAACGGGAGCCTCGGCAGTTTTGGAAAGCCTTGAATATGATCACAAAGCGTTCCTCTCCGAAGCAAACGGTTACCATCCCACCTGAGCGATTGAACGACTATTTTCACTCGATTGTCACAGATAAGGAAGCGAATTACAAGCTCCCAATGGGACCTGCTAAATCCGACGACCTTACTACGTTTTCAGCCGTTACAGTAGCAGAGGTGAAGCTTCGGATCGGTGACCTCCAAAGTAATAAAGCCCCTGGACCGGACGGCATTCTTCCGTGTCTACTTAAAATATCAAAAGACGTAATTGCTCTATCACTTGCTATCTTATTCAACACTTCCCTCTCGTCTGGTCAATTCCCATCCTTGTTCAAAATTGCAAACATTACACCAATTCTGAAGTCAACTCAAGGCCCCCGCGACTGCCCTTCTAACTACCGCCCAGTGTCTTTAACATCTATCCTAGCCAAGCTCCTGGAGGGGCTTGTGTTTTCTCGTATACATCTTTTTTTTAATGATCGTTGCCCATTCCATGTGGACCAGTTTGGCTTTCGGAAGCACCGTTCTACCGGACAGCTTCTCACCAAGGTTACGAACGACTGGCTTGTCTCGCGCGACGCTGGACTGCATACGGCGGTTGTCTGTATTGATTTGAAAAAAGCGTTCGATATGGTGAAGCATCAACAGCTTCTTCTTGCTCTCGCAGCTGTCGGTATTTCGGGAGTGGCCCTGGCCTGGTTCCGATCATACCTTTGTGCCAGACAACAGCGGGTGGTTACCCACACTGGAACATCTCCGTTGGTGGCAATCACTAGTGGCGTGCCACAGGGCACCATTCTGGGTCCGGTGCTATTTAACATATATGTACGGAAGCTCCCATTGACAGCAGAGGCCTTTTCTTGCAAGCTCCCGATGTTCGCTGACGACATGACGTTGTATGCCAGCAGACGTACACAAGCTGAGGCCGTCGCTACCGTTACTGATTCGTTATCTGCAATTTCTGTGGATCTAGACGAGCTTGGGCTGCGCATTAATACAACAAAGACTGTAACTTTGATGATTTCTAAGTCTTCTCAACCCCTCTCAACTCCAATCGTTTTTAACCAACAGCCTCTGACTCAAGTGTCTAGCACGAGAATCCTGGGAGTCATTGTAGACAGTGATGTTTCTTGGTCTGGTCACATAGACTTTATCGTTAGGAAGACTTGCACGAAAATTGGCGCTCTTCGACGGTGTTTTCGGCAACTAAGTTTGAAGGCAACACGGCAGTTTATCCTCTCGGTTATCCTGCCTGACTTATTATACTGCTGCTCTTGCTTTGCAATGAAGCTATCCGCCAAGGACCGACAGCGACTCTCGTCCCTTTATCGTCGTTCTGTACGCGCTGCTTGTGGCTCGAAACTACAAGAGGACGTCATGCCGCTGTTAGCTAGATTGTCGATTGATCCGTTTGAACATTACCTTATTCGTAGCATTGCTAAATTTATCCATGTTAATCATGTCGTTTTCCCTCTCCCAAATCTGACGGACCTTTTCCCTCAAGTTTCAACCGGCCCTAGGACAACAAGAAGCTCTTTTAATGCTGCTATTGCAATATCTAAATTCCGTAAGACTGACGGTGTCAATTCCTTTTCAAATCGTGCTGCCCTGTTCTTTAATTCTTTGCCTGTGGAGTGGCGCACCCAGCACCGCACTACATTTGCTAAGCACCTTCAGACCATGCTAAAAGACGCAGCGTCTTTTCAGAAGTATTTTGATCTTCTTTTCAGCAAACTCCCTCATTGATCTGCACCGCCTGTATTGTATAACTGTGTTTACTGCGTTCCTAGTTTAAATTCGTTTTTAAAAACATCTCTTTAATTCTTGCACTATCCCATTATGACCATGCTTAAAGACGCAGCGTCTTTTCAGAAGTATTTAGATCTTCTTTTCAGCAAACGGCCTCATTGATCTGCATCGCTTGTATTGTATACCTGTGTTTACTGCTTACTGCTTACTGCTGCTTTATTGTTCCAAGTATCAGTTTAGTTTAGTTTAAATATCTCTTATTATTATTATTTTTTTTCTCACCCCACACCCCTCTACCCTGTTATCGGCCCTCTTAAGAGTTGTGTTCATCACTGTTGAGGCTTCCGATGGAAAATAAAAGAATACTACTACTACTACTAGCTCCTGAGGCAGAGTGTTCCAAAGCTTCACGGCGGAAACCAGTGGTCGGCTATCGCCAGATGTTCGCCGAGCTAGAGGCACAACGTATTTGCAATTGTCATTGCCATGGGTGTTACTGGGAGGTTGTAGGGTTACTCTATCTTTCAGAAGAGGGCTGATACTGCAGGTGTGGACACTGTGCATAAGGAAACGGAGTTTGCATTTGGCACGTTCAATTACAGGGGTCAGGGAAAGGCGAGTGTATAATTATAGATGTAAAAAGAGAAGAAACACATGAGAACGAGTTATGCAGCAACTATCCTCGACTGTAACAAGTGTAATGGGTAGCCGAGTGGTAGGCGCGGTGAAATCAACACGAATTACTTTTATTCTACTTTCAGGTACACACCTGAGATATAATCGTTAGTGAAAGAAGAAGCGGCAAAATAAATGACTTTCTCTCCGGTGCTCACCTAGAGGTTGAATCCTTATTCTTCGAGTTAGCTTTCATTGCTATCCAATCTAATCTAATCTTCTCTTCATCAAAACAGAAATGCGCAGCCGCTTTTATGCAGCAGACGACGTACGCTTACATACGGAGATACACTAAATATACATCAGGCAAGCTCCGTATTAGTTCCGTACTGCTTCCGTATTGGTCGGGCAGGGATACTACACCCTCCCTTCCTACAGATAATCACGCCCTCGTGATTTTCAAAAATTAGCAAAGAGTGATGAACACAGCGTCAACCGGAAGATGGCAAATTATATCGGAAATGATAACGTTTAGAGTAGACAGAAGAAATGAACTGATAACAAATCATAAAGTAGAAGCACACCAGGTTCACACGATCTCACGGGGTCAAAAGGGGAAAGAACTGTCCTCCAAATAGGACCTGAAAATCCACAGCACTCTTGCTGCACAACGCTGGCACAATCCGCCAGGAACATCGCAGTTCAAAAACCGAACTGAATACACTATAACTACAAGGGGCGTTGTCACACACATTGTCCCACGTTAGCTGGGTAAGCCGTGGCTCACCATGATCAGACGCCTACCAAACTAAACTGGATTCACACACTCGCATAAAGGAAGACTGAAGAGAAAAGGGAGACTGAAGGAAGACAGGAAAGAAAATGCCATACCTGGAATCAGCGTTAGTAACCACGGCGGCGGCTGGAGCTATGGCGGAGGGCAAGCCAGGTTTTATCTTCATCTTGGTTGAGCCGGTCACTCAGAGCGGCTAGCTCGGCGTCAGACAAATGACCTGATTGACCTCCCTCCTCGTCTTGAATCGTGGTCTTCACATTGTCGATAGCATCGCTTTGCGCGACGTAAAGAGTGATGGTCTAGCCAGGAATAGTGTTGACGAAAATCTGCATCCCACCACGGAGACGAAGTACCAAGTGAAGAGTAGGCTCCTGCTTCCGACTGCGTGCCGGCGAAAATCAAACGCTGCTGGTCTTGGGGAATACCCTCCTTGTCTTGGTCAGCAGCCTGCATGTCGTCGTCCTCATCAGCTTCGCTATCACCACCGGTAGTATACATGTCGGTGGCGGGTCGTTTGGAATCGCCATCGGAGTCTCCAGTGGACGCCATGCGGAGGGAAGGGTGATCCACGCTAGCACCCTGACTGTGCTGCAAGCTAATAAGCAGGGTCAAGCCCAGGAAGGCAAGAAACATGATTCTCATCATGATTCGTCGCAGGGAGCTGCAGCGGGTTGAGCCATGGGGGTCTGGGGTCGAATCACGTTGTTTTATTTAAAACTACACCGCTGCCACCAATGTAATAGGTAGCCGAGTGGTAGGCGCGGTGAAATCAACACGAATTACTTTTATTCTACTTTCAGGTACACACCTGAGATATAATCGTTAGTGAAAGAAGAAGCGGCAAAATAAATGACTTTCTCTCCGGTGCTCACCTAGAGGTTGAATCCTTATTCTTCGAGTTAGCTTTCATTGCTATCCAATCTAATCTAATCTTCTCTTCATCAAAACAGAAATGCGCAGCCGCTTTTATGCAGCAGACGACGTACGCTTACATACGGAGATACACTAAATATACATCAGGCAAGCTCCGTATTAGTTCCGTACTGCTTCCGTATTGGTCGGGCAGGGATACTACACAAGATGATAATCGGTCAGAAAGTGCGATAATAGGGCGCCAAACATTTAACTGACAAGCTACTGAGACATTCAGCGACCCGAGACCTAGCTCCGACACATCTCCAGTGCGCACACCAACAGCCTTCCAACTTGGAAGGTTCATGGACCGAAGAGTTTTTTGTCGTCCCTGAAACGAACAGGATTCATTTGGGGGGGGGGGGGGGGGGGGAGGGGGTGCGAGCCAAAATCGCAAGTCGACCGACACTGTACACATGACATGTACATGCATGCGATTTTTGTCATCCAGCATAGCAAGCTGTGTTCGTTTCAGAGGGAGGGGAGGGGGTCCAAGTACGAAATGAACGATGTTCGTTTCAGGGATGACAGAAAACTTTTGCGACGACCCCTTAGGACAGGCGAAATAGCTAGCTGTCCAGAGTTTGAATGGTATGCATAATATTGTGCCACATTTTTTACTTTGAAGTTTGTTCTTAATCTGTTCATTTTGCCTTTCTATTGTGGTTTGCTTCGCCCTGGCTAGGATTCGGGAGAAGAAGTGAACGCTGAACATGCTCACCATGCCAACGCCACTGCAGTAACTCCTGCCTGTTGAGAAGGAATGGCGAGCGACTTGTCCGGGTCAACCATGTGAGCTGTGTATGAGCTACGTCGTTGTAACCATCCAGCTACACAGAACACCTGCATCTGCATCTGGCAATTGATCCTCGACGGCGGTGGCGTTTCTACAGACGCCGAAAACTCGGCGTCCCGTGAATCGTGAATATTTTTGTACAGTTTCTACCAACATCTGGCCGTTCATGATTCACTTCTATTCTTCTATGAGCACAAGTTGCCTTGGTGGCATGTGAGCAGACTGCCTGGGTGGCATGTCAGCAGATTGCCTAGGTGGCATGTGAGCAGACTGCCTGGGTGGCATGTCAGCGGATTGCCTGGGTGGCATGTGAGCAGACTGTGCGTGGAATTTAACCACAGCCTGTGTGGCTTGTGAGCGAAAATCGGCGGCACGCTGAGAAAAATCAAGAACCAGCGGCTGGACGCTTGCTGCAGTTTCGTGCTCAATGGCATGGGCGGTGGCCCAACCCTAGTCTCAAGTCACATGGCACTTCTAGCTGCACTCACTCAACATTGCTGTGCTTGAAAATCATTGTAATCCGGTGGAATTATTGTGCACGCTTCAACCAAAATCATAATCAAAAATATCTGCATACATGAATATCTGAAGCCGATTTCCCCCCTCATAACAAATGCAATGTACAGTTGCACTGCTGTAACTCAGTACTTTACAGCATACCTCATAATGTGTGTGACAATTCAGAAACGCCATGCAACAAAAAAAGCTGATGATGCGCGTGTTGTGCTTTTCAAGATCATTATGATATGACTGTATGTGTGCAAAACATCAAAATCAGTTATTTTTTTACCCAGAGTGCAGCTGTCTCTTGGAAGTTTTATTACCTGGTATATACATGTATCTCTCGTAGTGTGTTTGTTGCATAAGTGTGGTTCTGCTCTACGCTTCGGGACCTCGTTCGAGTACCATTTTGGCCCGGTCCTGCGGGTCGAGCGACCATGCAGTTCATCGGCGCAGTCCTGTGGAACCAGCTCCCGCCTGATCTCCGTTCCGAGCCCAGCCACCTTCAGTTCTGTGCCCTGCTAAAAGCGCATCATGGCTCCGTTTAAATGCTTTTCGGCTAGTGTGTTTCTGTGGTATAGCGGACTGAAGAATAGTAAACGTGTTTTGCAATATATGTATGAAGCTATTTTGTATATAGTATGTTCCCATTCCGTTTTTGCTTTGGTGTAGCCCTGAGGTTGATTGCTTATTTATTTCTACCCTTCCTCTCTCCATACTTCTGTCCCCCCCCCCCCTCTCTCTCATTCCTTCTGTCGTCCACATGTATCAAAGGAGGCGAAATCGCCTGTTTGTGGTGCGACGTTAAATAAACTTCTACAACAACAACAACAACGCGACGCAAAGAATCACGCGAACTCTCTTCGCGTTCCCGTAACGTAAAGAAGTCCTCTTCTGCTCTACGTTAGTGTCAGCCCAAATTTGCCGGCAATTCGTTTAGCATACTATCGAAACATGTTAGAAAAAGAATTGCCCGGCATATTTGGAGCTAGCATAATTTCGATTTTTTTTGGAGATTCTCACCATTATTTTGCAGATACTTGAAGTTTCATGTCCAGCGCCAGAGGTTTATGCTATTATCATTATGATACATGTATGACTGTATCATCTGTATGTGTGCGAAACATCAAAATCTTTTATTTTTTTGCACAGAGTGCGGCTGTCTCTTGGAAGTAACAGTATACTACAAAGATTTTCTCGCCCCGAGTTGATTTCAACCCTCCCCTTGGGGGTAGGATTGAAATCAACCCGGGCCGCAAATTTCAACCCTGGTCAAGTGCAATGCGTCATGTAAACGTGCCATTCATTTCGTATACAAGGCGGGTTGAAATCTGACCCGGGTCGAACTCTACTACATGTACGGTACTACCAAGAGTATAATTATAACCCCCATACTCTTGGTACTACCATGGAATCCTGATAATTCGAACCTCAAAATGCCAGGAAAAAACTTCTAATTATCCGGACATTCTAATTATCCAAACATGAACCCACAACACAATATATATGTCAAAATGCTCTCGTGCATCTGAAGTTGCCACCTTATCTCTCACGAGCTCCACTACTTCTTAGCACTATACGACATGATCACTTCTCCATTGATTGCTCTCAATTCCAACTTTGATGCAGGATTGTGGCAGAATAGTCGGTGTATCAAATCCCTCCCCTAATTATCTATGTAGTCAGAGATGAAACCATCATTGCAGGTAGTCATTCATTGTTGGGATGAAGTTAATCTTGGCAAAATAATAGTATTCCTGCCTGCAGACAAGCTGTCACTGCGTCCACTCTGTGAATAATGTCTTCATCTGAAACACCAGACGTGAGGCCAGCTCCTGAGATCCGATCTCAGATGGAGAGCCCTCCCATTTGCGGAAATCCTGAAAACACGTGGTCAGAAGTTATTTTGCCACTCTACATCCTTTGCTTGTGCTCTCATCTTCTCCTTGAGATGGTGTGCAGACGTATGGCTTGCCACAATACTCTTCCTTTCTGATAGTATTTGACTGTAGGCCTGGCATTACAACCGTCCACAACTAACTGTACGTGCTTCATCAGGAAAGTAAGACAGGCACTGCTGAGCAATCGACTTGGTACTGAGTCCACGAGAAATTCTAGTTCTCGATTGCGAAGACAATTGAACCGTGATGATAATTTTCAAAGGTACATGTAACTCAAACTAATTTGGCAAATGAAAAAATCTTTTTACAAAAGAAGTCAACTATTGAATAGAAGAAGTAATGTTTTCTCTTTTCCATGTTGATCTCTAGCATGCATGGACACCTTGGTATGGGGATACTGATGCATTTTGTTGTACTTATGGCCTCTTGCAAGTACGAAAAAGGCACAATTTTCCGAACTTTGAGGCTCCATAAGTACAACAAAGTGGATATGTATCCCCGCGTGCCAAAGCATAATACGAGGATTTTGCGAGCATAATGCGAGACTCCATGAAAGAATAATTCCATGATTTCGCGAGCATAATCCGCTGGAGCCTAATGGGCGGAGACCGACATGTCAAGTGCTTGTGGAGCAGGGCCTATAAAAAAAAGTAAATTATCGTATCCGTTCCCGAATTCGCGAAGGGAACTCACGACGGCCGCTAACACCCGGTAAATCCTAGCGGCAGATGCAGCGCCTAACGGTGGGGGTGAGTGGATAAGTCTCACAACCACTCAGGGCCTATAGTACTTAAAATAAAATAAGGAAGTGTGAGTTACGAAGTCTGAAGAAAATATTGAACGGCCTCTGCTGGGATGACGACTACACCATAGCTCAGTGGTTAGAGCATCGCTGGCTACAAGCGAGGGTCCCTGGTTCGAGTCCTGGTGGTGACAGTCAATTTTTTCTTCAGACTTTTCCCGTTTGTCTCTTTCCCTCAAACCAGTTAAAATAATAATAATAATATTAATTATGAAACTCGGGTGTTGAGCCAATAATAAAAGTAGAAAGGAAAAGGACATATGGAAACGAGTTAAGAGTAACTCTCTGTTGAAGCTAGGTGTCAGGACGTCGAATGTCTCAGTACTCTGTCAGTTTTGTGCCTAGTTGTTGCACTTTCTGACTGTATATAGGATATAGTTACAGTGGTGGAGAGTTACTCTTAACTCGTTTCCAGAATTATGTCCTTTTCCTTTCTACTAATATTAATTATAGTATAGTATTTATTCATATTTCTCTAGGGCAGTCCCCACAAACCTATGGTCTTCTTACGGGGTACCCTAGCCAACCTAGGATTGCGATAGTGACGACAGCTGAACAGATTGCACCAGCAATCCCCACACCTGATTTTTCCTAATCGTAGCTTAATTAAAACCGACCACAGGCTACGGGGTCGCATGAGTAATTGCGAAATTGATACATTGATTGACCCAAGAAGGGTAAGCAGTAGCATTCGGCCTTGAACATACCGGTGTCATTATTTCTACATCAACCACCACACCACAATTGCCAACCTCGACATGTTTCCACAGCATACCAGCAGGGAAGCGACACTTCCTTTGGTACTCAGTTCCTACATACTGAGCTGTTTCGATCATCAAGATAACAGTTATCGTCAGTGAAGTATTTTGCACTTGTTCTTTTGCTTAGCCCTAATTGGCGTAGTTATGCTTCCCCTTTAGGCATAAAATGGCGATGTTCACAATCTATGAACAACGCCTCAATTTCAAGACCTTTGTATTTGTGTATCGCTTCCCGAATGACCTTGCTTGCTCTCTCCTACAAGACCGTTTTACCCTTCTTGCTCATGGTGCTCACACTGATGCCCTTACCCGTGGCCAGGTGTCTACCGCGCTTGTTTTACCCCCTGCTAGCAAACACTATGGTTTCAGTGCAATTTCTTACGTAGGCGCTGACAGGTGGAATGCACTGCCAATCTGCCACCTGCTTACCGCCTGTCTAATTCACCTGCTGAATTCGATCATCCATCAAGACTTTCTTAGCGTTCCCTGTAAAAAGGCGATGACGCCTCTTGGGAATTCCCTAGTAAAATAAGAATAAAAATAAATAAAATAAAAATCTCTGAGCCACTCAACAATCTTCACTGACGAGATGCAAATGTCATGTACATGTACATGCACCACAGTGCACTAGAGTAGGGAGCGGGGATAGAGGACAGAGGATAGCAAACGTCCATAACCCTGGAGTAAGTGACCCTGGCCTGGGCTTATTAGTAGTACAGTATGTACTCTTGGCGATACCCGTCCAGCCTAAGAGTAGGGCTACATGTAGGACATGCATTTCCCTGTCGCGAGCCAAACTAACGTTACTTCCTAACCTGTTGGTTGTGTGTCTCAACACAGTTAAAATTAATTCTAGTAGCCGGTGGTAATGCGGATGTGCGTACATGTAAGTTCAATCACCAGAACAGACAGGTCTATCAAAGTCACTAATAAGTTTTTGTTTCCGGGGAAGTACTTATACTTGTTGCCAAAAGTTAAAACCACAAGTGGGGTACAGGACGCCAAGACAGACTCAGTAGCTGTGCATGTGCAGGTACTAGTACATGATTGTACTGAGTCTGTACCTGCTACAGTGCCAGTACATGTATCGGTGTAGATCTACACCATGCCGCTAGTGATCGTCACCGGTGCTGCTCCAGTGACGCGACACTGAACAATGGTGTCCCATGCATGTCTACCACTATCACTGTATCTCTATGATTGTATTTGTAACGACTAAATGTAGCCAGTATTTACGGGATGACAGAGCCGGAGGGAAATAGCACAGTGATGAGCAAAATAATGAACCAACCCATCCGTACTCGACATGTACATGTACATGTACAGACAAACAAGTACTCCGGTACATGCACCACGGAACGCGGTTGCCTTTGTCTTGCCACAGTGCAAACCAGAACTTACTTACTCTAACGCAACAGTGAAAGTTGACGTCTGGCGCTGTTGTGAGTTTGTGCAACTATATGTAAGTGTAACGTGTGTGCGTGGACTACTATACTGTACAGTCATGTAACGTGTGTGCGTGGGATAGTAAAACTACAGCCTACAGTCTACACCAAGGCAGCAAGAGTCAAGACTCGGGCAAGGATTATGATAACCATGATACCCCCCCCCCCCTCCCCTCACGCACACACAACTCCCAGCACCACTACTACTAAAGTACTAGGGCCCGGCGGATAAAATTCATAATGCTAGGAGAGAGTAATGCTAGCATTAGATGTACATGTACATGTATCTAGCATATTAAGCACTTTTTGGAAACTAGCATTGCGCTAGCATAATCCGACAAGTTTTGCAGAAAACTAGCATATTCTTGCGAACACTAGCATACAGCAAAACCTGCCAAGGCGACCACCTGTTCCCGAAGACCACTTCAATCGGGACCAAGGGATGTCACGTATTTCCAGTCAAATGACCCTGGATTAGGCCTTGGCGGATAATGCTCGAAAAGGTGGCAGATTCTGCTCTAAAAGCAGTGAAATTGGCAGAACCATACAAACCTTATGGCGGGCAATTCCTCGAATTCTGCTCCATTTCTTTATCCACATACCAAACATGCATAAAATGACCAGAAAATGTACTTAATTTTGCCAATTTTTCTGCCGGCATTATCCGCCAAGGCCTACCCTGGATAAGGAGTAGCCCTTTCCCAAAGATGTTCGCCACTTTTTCGCAACTTTTGGTTGTTTTGGAAGAGATCGCAACTTTCGCAACTTTCTTCATTCGTGAATGCTCCCCTTCAACAAGAAGCGCTGAAAAATTGCATGAACTCATTAGGGAGGTTCCGGAGTACGATTTTTCGTGCCAAAATCCGTAGAGGCGCTACGGATTTTTTATACGTCGTTTTCGAGCAGTGAAATGTTCCGGAGTACGGAACTTATGTGTTTGCCGTCATTGCCTAGGTTACGATCGCAAACACGTCACATTCCCGCACTATGCCTTTATTATTTTGAAAATTTGTACCGAAATCAAAACTTCCCGCGGAAAATCCATGTTTCTCGTACCAAATTTGTACGCGAAAAATCTTTCTGCACCCGATGACGCAAAATCTCCATACGAAACGTGGTTCGTGTGAAAGCCAGTCCACACGGATTCTCCGTGCCGAAAAATCGTATGGAGCACTCCTGGAAAAAATCCGTAGCGCCCACACGGATTTTGGCACGGAAAATCGTACCCCGGAACCTCTCTATTATGACAAGTGTACTTCTCGAAGAGCATGTATGATGTACAAAATGGAACAAAAGTCATATACATGTACATGTATATAATTATACAAATTAATGGACTCCGCTCTCTGTGAGTATACAAATGTACATACATTGTTGGTTGACAGCATGTTAGGGTTGGTTCACATAAGCAAAATCGGCGCCGCAAGACATCGGCGGTGAGCCAGCTCCCGATCCGTTGCGCATACGGTTCGAGTACCAAATCTACTACAAAGTAGTACAGAATGTGCCCAAATGCTACGACAGGTTTGCCAATTGAAGCTTGAATTCTTTGTTTCTTCAGTAGTTCAAGGTCTTTCGGTGATGGCCACTCGGTGCTACCTTTTACTGGAGATCATGAAAATACTTCTACACATTTTATTGCAGTCTAGTAAGCGATTGTGTCGAAATTATGCTTGCAAACGTTGGTGAAGTCACAAGAACTTGCCAATGTATCCATCATATTTTTTATTTGATTCAATTGTATTTGTCTCATAAGTTGCACAATGGTCAAGCAGATCATCCGAGAAGGACGGGCTGGTATGCTGACTTATTTGCCACCTTGAAGCGACTACAAGAATGGCGAACGGACCTCCTCTCTAGCTTCAATTTAGTAACATTTGGGACAAGTATTGGTTTGATATTTTGACAAAGTCTGGCTCCCGGCAGCCGGCGATCACCGGCGCGAACGGTTCACAAACCACTTTTGGTCAAAATTGTACGGGATCGGCGCCGGGGCAGATCGCAAGAGTTGGGCACTGTCCAACTTTGCCGGCGGTCCCTTGCGATGTTTTACCGTATGATTTTGTTACGACTGCACTGGTTCACACAGTCGCAATGCGCCGGGAGAGGTTGCAAGAAGCCCACCGCCGGTGACTCCCGGCGCGTACCGGCGATATGTGAACCAACCCTTACAAGGCGGAGGACCACTGTGTTTGGAAACAGTGACCTTACTACAACCATCCACGGTTGGCAGAGCCCCAGTCTTGCGACCATTTGAACCGGCTCTGCCAACCGTGGATGGTTGTTGTTTTACTTGTAAGCATTGAGCAGTGATGCTATGATATTAAGCATAGGAACCCGCTCATTTTGAGTTGTGATATCAGCAACTTTCGAGCTTTTTCTGAAATATGGATGCTTTTTCAGCAACTTTCGCTTGTTTTGGCATGGTTGCGAAAAGCATAAGTTGCGGAATATTTTGGCATCTTTGGCCTTTGGGAAAGGGCTAATAAGGAGACCACTTGGCTACAAAGAGCACATTTTCAAGGTGCATTGAGCTGTCGTCTTACATGTTTTACTGTATTCTGTTTTGTTGAGAAAACTAGCATACATGTATTATTGCAAAATATGGGATTTTTGTGAGAATTCACAATGCCATCGCGACTACTACCGCGCCTTTGCCTACTGAGTAGCCCTTTCCCAAAGATGCCCACCCCTTTTCCCGCAACTTTTGTTGTTTTGGAACTTCGGAAATAGCCCATCATCAGGGCAATGGACCGGTATGCAATGGATATTGGTATGCATACCAATATCCATTGCATACCGGTCCATTGCATACCGGTCCATTGCATACCGGTAGGTACTTTACAGAACTACATGTCATGTATGATCAACAATTAATGCCACTGGGAAAGTTAACATCTTGGTGTGAATATGTTAGGTGAAGAATAGGAAGGAAGGAAGTGTAGGTGGTGTATGTCTCAGCAGTGAGGTGTGTTTGTGTTGGGGGGGGGGGGGGGGGGGGCATGACACTCAACAGGCCTTCCTCGTCGTTCTTCTTCTTCTGGTACACTTCTCTTGGGCACTCAGGGCAAGAGAGCGATGACGACACCAACAAATCCTTTAGCAAACGACCAGATTGGAATATTACACGATGTCTTTACTGAACAAACGTACTGTACGGCGAACATTACGAGCCAAACGGTCATTCACGAATGGTAGTGCACTGAGGATGGCTGTGGGTGTGTGCTGTCGGCGTGGTCGACGTGGGTTGCTGGCATTGAGTTTGGCTGTGCTAATGGCGTGCTGTGGGTAGTTGTTGTCGGCTAGCAGCTGTTCTATTTTCTTCTCTCCCCTTGCTTTTCCGGCATTTGTTGAGGAGTTTCTGAATTGCTCCTGAGCGACTGACGTCTTCACCTGCAACGGTAATGATGGCGTGTATGACAGATGCACACCACTATGACTGGGCTTGACAAACACCTCCCACTCCGCAATACCATTGCAAACACTGAAACAGAGACGGACAAGTCCAGGTAGCTGATGGTGTGTGTGTGTGTGTGTCGTCCTGCTGTGTGTGCTTAACAGTGAACTTGATGTCCTGATGCCTCCTGCTCATAAACTGAACGAACTCCATTAACCTGACGAGACCATGACACCATACCACTACACAATCGTCAATGTACCTTCGATACAGATGAGGTTTCCATGGGAAAACCGACAATGCCTCTGATTCCAACCTGGACTTGAATATGATCGCCATCGAGGGTGCCAAGTGGTTGCCCGAGAAAATATGCCAGACCCACAAGGACTCGAACCTGGTTAGGGTCTTTTCTCTTTTCAGACAGTTCACTTCTCCGACTGATCCTTTGAAGTACTCCCAATCCTACGTGACAACCATTCGTAAGAGCTTACCAGGGAAGTGCGAAGGATGTCGCAAGGATTCCCGTTGCTATCCTAAGATTGCACTTGTAACATCCTTCGCACTTCTATTCCCTGGAAAGCTCTTTACGATCGTACGAATGGTTGTCACGTACTTGTTATCACTATTTTGCACGCTTTAACCGTAAACCCAAGACGGAAGTGTATATTACCGGTATGTACATGTACATGTATTACATGTATATCCTACTGCTGGTTATCTATTTTCTGTCAGTCACGACTCCGTCCGTGTGTCTAAGCCAAGGTCCATAGCGCAACTCTGCGTGACCATGAGAGCATTTTGACATACATACCGCATTTCCGCAAATAAAAGGCCGTCCTCGTATACAACGCCTTCCTCGATACAAGGCCGGGGCAGGGGGCGATTGAAAAAATAAAAGACCGTCTCCGATTAGAAGACCGGGCCTACTAAATGAGTCTTTGTTCTTGTGTTAAAAATAGAAGACCGTGCTCAAACTGTGTAGAAGAAAATGGAAGAACGGGGGTAAAACTGTGTGGCGAGAAATAGAAGACCGGGGTCAAACTGGGTTGAAAGAATAAAAGACCATCCTCGAATACAAGACCGTCCTCGATTATAAGCCCGGGTTAGGACGAGGTTGAAAAAATAGTAGACCGGCCTACTATTTGTGGAAATACGGTAATATGAGTTGTGGGTTCATGTTTGGATAATTACAATGTCCGGATGAGGCCATCCAGAATTAATTTGTTGTTTCGGGTCACCCAACCGACCGTCTTTTTTCACCCGACCGCACAATGTTTTTTTAAATTGTGTATGCAAATGTACAGACTAGACTATGTACACACGCGACCCTAATAATAGCAGTCCAGATATCGACCTCAGAAGCAGCCATGGCTAGCCAAATGACAGGATGCAGCACTTGGTGACGACGTTGTCTTCTATCTCCGATCCGCAATCGGTCCTGAAACAGCATCAGCTCCGCCACCTTGTCGCTATTTACAGAAGTTTTCAAGGTGAGAGCTGCTCGTCAGACTTGTTTAGGCCCCGGTGTAATATGCCCGAAACTTTGCCGAAAATGCTTTTGGGAAATTCTCGTAAACCTTGCCTAGAATGCTCCCAAACCTTGCCGAAAATGCTCGGAAAATGCTCACTTTTTTGTCATCCTCAGCACACGCCGTCAAAACCAGGGAGTCAGAAAATACTCAATAAGAGACTTGCTCGAGTCTGCCATGGTAAACAATTCATAAACTACTCAACAAGAAGCTAACCCACGGAATGCGGAAGTGACGTTCTTGTTTGGGAAGTTTTTCTTCTCTCAATTTTGATCCACAACGGCCAAGTGCTCCGTTTCCCCCAAAATGCTGCATCACGAGCCCAAAGTGCTGGGTTCGCGGATTGTACCGAAAATGCTAAAAAAAATGCCGGCATATTACACGGGGGCCTTGACCCGTTTGCCAGCGAGGCCAAGATCTGGTCCAGGAGGGGACCTGGATCTGATGGAGCAATGACTGCGCTGGATTGTCTACACTACAGTCAGATTTGATCGACTGGCTAGATGGACAAAAGCTATTCGATGTACATGTATGCACATGGACGTAACCAAAAATAAATAAAATAAAAAATAAACCCGACCGACCGACCCTGGTACGGATGAGTGAAGTGACCCGAAACAACGAATTAATTCTAGGTGGCCTGATTAGAAGTTTTTCCTGGCATTTTGAGGTTCGAATTATCAGGATTTCACCTGTATTTTAATTTTAATTCACCAATCGAACAGGCATACCGGTATCTGCCTTCTTGCAGGGATGGCCAGAGCCAACCACGGCTCCTACTAATTGATGCACACTATGTACCGTTACTGGGCCAGCTAGACGTAATGATTACAATGTTGCGGAGCTGCTGCCCCTGGCCTATACAGCCTATAGCCGGTATAGTGTGTTTTTCAATCTCATTATTAAAGATCTATTCATGATATTGGCGAGTCATTGCCACCCTATGGCTATGGAAATGTATGAGCACACTGTAGGCGCGGCGCGCGCGAGTGTGTGTGTTTGCATTGACCTGCATGTTTGTGAATGTGTGCACCATACGCATGTACATGTATGAGCATGCACATGCATATCCCCTCATGTGGACGTGCCCTCACACACATACAAAGTTGCTCATACATCTGCAGTCTACGAAACGAAGGTCATGAAATCCATCATATCCTGCATGCCAATAAAATTCACATCATGTCAATTTTAATGAAACCTGGCTAGACAGCTCAGTATCAGATTGCCTGCTGAATATCCCTGGATATCGGATATATCGGAACGACAGGAACTACTTGAGGGGCGGAGGTGTGTGCTTGTACGTCATGTCCAGCCTCCGCGCTCGTCTCATTATGCCCGCATCCAACACATATCTGGAGTCGTTGTTTGTGTCAGTTCGCATTGCACGGGAGCGAGATGCTTGTAAGCTCCTCGTGAGTTCAGTCTACCGCCCACCGAGCTCTGGTACAGAATTCTGGGAGCAGTACAGTGCCCAGTTGGATGGCATTTTCGTGGACAGCTCTGACCTGCTAGTTCTGGGAGATTTGATCACGGACATCTTACAACCGACTCTACATCATAATCATCATCTACTTAAACTTTGTGCAGAACACCAGCTGCAGAACATTGTCCACGCACCAACTAGAGCGCCGTCAAACACGTGCCTTGACCTGGCTCTGTTGAACACTACCTTTCCATTGCCAAATCCAACGATCATTCCCATCTCAGATCTTACTGATCACCACCTAGTCCGCCTTGATATTGTAATACCGGAATGGAAGCCCCCAGCAACCCAAAGAACTAAGGTTGTGAGAAAACCAGGAATAGCTACTATCAACTACTCTCAGTTTAATGCTGACCTGAATGATATGCTCCAGGACTCATCCTCATTTTCAACATTGGACAGTCAAACTCGCCATCTTCTAACGTCTATCGCTGCTGTTACTGATACGCATGCTCCATCTAAACAAGTTAGAATACCCCTCTGTCCCAAACCTAAGCCTCAACCGTGGGCAACACCAGAGTTACGGAAACTGCTGCAGCGCAGAACTACTCTGCATCGTAGAGTCCTTTCGCAGCCGGGGAATATGGTTCTTAAGCAACAGTATCGGTCTGTCAGACGCGAGGGGACGCTTCTGAGTAGGAGACGTAAATCCCGTTTCCTGATGCACCAGTTCTCGGCACTCCGACGAAATCCTAGAGGTCAGTGGGCTCTTCTTAACAGTCTGTCTGGCAGGCGGAATGTAAGAAATCAGCCAACTGCATCTCTCAGTAGTCTGACAGAGACATTTGCTAACATAGTGCACGATCCAAGCCGGCCTGCTGACATAATGTTTACGCCCAGCCACCCAACAGCCAACTACTGCTCCTCGACTGTCCCATTTTCGACCCGTAACTGTGGCGCACATCACGACACTGCTCAAAGCAACAAGCACAAGAAAGTCACCTGGCTCTGACAATGTTTTACCAGCCGTACTGAAGCATGGTCGTGATTCCATAGCAGTTTCTCTCACTGATATTATCAATAAATCTCTGAGCACAGGGTGCGTACCAGATATTTTCAAGAATGCCACCGTCAGCCCAGTTTTCAAATCAGGCTATGCAGAAAGCTCTACTAATTACAGACCAGTCTCATTATTGCCCATATGCAGCAAGATATTGGATTGAGTTGTCTTGGAGCAGCTGATTGCATTCTTTAAGTTACACAACATCATGTACGTGCCTGACAATCAATGTGCCTACCGTACAGACAGCTCGTGTGAGGACTGCCTAGCGCTAGTGGTCGACGAATGGCTCAAAGCCCTTGATAACAACGAGTACTGCGGCATAGTGTTTGCAGATATGAGCAAAGCCTTTGACCGAGTTAAGCATCAAGAGCTCATCGACGAGTTGAAGATGCTTGGCATTGCTGACACTGCACTTGCTTGGTTTGCAAGCTACGTGACCAGACGCGTCCAGCGAGTAAGAGTAGGACAACAGCTATACTAGGTGGGGCCCGCCCTTGCACACGAGGCGTCCCACAAGGCTCCGTGCTCGGCCCATTGCTTTTTTGCATTTACACCCGTGATGCACCACAGTGCTTCCAACATGCATGCATATCAATCAACTTTATGCCGATGATATCACACTCTATATCAGCCACAAGTCCATCCAGATCATCACAACCCAGCTGAGTGATGACCTTGCCGCTCTGGATCGCTACCTAGATCGGAAGGGACTGGTGTTAACCCGTCCAAAACTCAGTTTGTCCTGCTCCGGCGACCGGGCACGAAGTTGCCACCTGGCACCGCAGTCAACTGCCGGGCACTTCCAAAGTCTCATCTCCTTACGCTCGGTACTTAGGAATACTGGTTGACGAACATCTGTCTTTCTCAGCCCAAGTGGATGCAGTATGTGCGAATGTCAATAGGAAGGTCGGAGCATTTGTCCATGCAAAGCACAATATCAGCATTTTTGGCAAACGACTTTTCTATTTATCGATCATTCAATCCACATTTGAGTTTGGCAGCACTGCATATATTCATTGCTTATCACAAACCCTATATGACAAGCTTCTTACTGCCAGCCGCGTAGCATTTAAAGAGAATATTTTCGTTGGATAGAATGAGTCCCACCACTCTTCTATACAGGCATACTAACTTGTATGCCCTTGAGAAACGCCTCAACTTCAAAACCTATGTATTTGTTTACCGCTGCCTGAATGGACTTGCTAGTCCTCTTCTGCGAGACCGCTTTACCTTGCGCGCCCATGGTGCTCACACTGCAGCCACCACCCGTGGCCAAGTCTCTGCTGCTCTTGTTCTGCCCCCCCCCCCCCCCCCCCCCCCGCTAAAACCCGATATGGCTTTAGTGCAATTTCTTATTTGGGTGGTGCCAGGTGGAATACACTTCCACCGGCTTGCCGCATGTCTAGTTCACCAGCTGAATTTCGCTCATCCATCAAATCATACCTAGGGTTCCCTGTAAAAAGGCGCTGACGCCTGTTGGGAATTCCCTAGTAAAAGAAGAATAAATAATAATAATTATTGTGAAAAGAAGAAGGACAAAATGTTACGAGTTATGACTAACTGTCCACCAACGTAACCAGATCTTATACAGTCAGCGAGTGCGACAAAATGGCACAAATCAAAACAGTTTTGTGCCATTTTGTCGCACTCGCTGACTGTATAAGATCTGGTTACGTTGGTGGACAGTTAGTCATAACTCGTAACATTTTGTCCTTCTATTCTTTTCACAATAGTTTAATTGGTTCACCATCCGAGTTAAACTGGCCAGCACCGTACAACCCATGACAGAGGATATGAGTACCCGTACTCATTCTGCGGTGTCTAGCTAAAAAAAAACCTGGGATAAGTAGGATATTGACCCGCGTACTCGGGTGTTACCGTACCCTCATATCATATTAGGGGTGAAACAATTATACCGAATATTCGAATACTCGTTTGGATTTTTCAAATATAATCGTACTCGCAATAAATTAGAGTACTCGCTCATACATGATACATGCATTTACCACAGAAGTCTGCAGTTTCAGAGCAGCAGTCAGCAGATATTGATGTGCAGACTGTGTGGTGAACATTTGTACACTAGCAGAGAGAGCCCAAGTGACCCACCAACCAATACACCCAAGAAATGAACTGCCAATCGGTTCAATCAGGGTTGTATCGTGGATTTTGAAGGTCGTTTGTGTGCGATTTTTAGGATATCAAGAATACTCGAATACTCGAATATTCGATCGGAGAAAATCAGAGTACTCGAACTCGGGATCTCAGTGCCAACTTTCACCCCTATATCATATCATAAGCCTTTTGCGCGTTGTACAGATGCACGAAATCCCGTAGAATCCCGTAGTAGTAATAGTATTCTTTTATTTATAGTAGAGAAACCAAGACAGGCAGACGCCTAATAACAATGGACCCACTGTGTAGGGTGGTGGTGGAGGAGGAGGGGGGGGGGGAGACATGGCTTAGGGTGCGTTCTTAAATCCTCTCGGAAAAGTTGGAGACTCTCCGAAAAGTTCGAGAGCTGTTCTTATATCCTCTCCGAATTTTAGGAGGCTCTCCAAAGCTCTCCAAGCTTCAGAGGTGGTTGAAACTTGGAGATTCCCGCGGTTTGGGATCAGCGCATGCGAACTACAGGAAACACCCTAGTAAAATAAATAAAATAATAATAATAATAATAATTTGAAACTCGGGTATTAAGCCAATAATAAAAGTAGAAAGGAAAAGAACATATGGAAACGAGTTAAGGGGGCACATCACCCAAAAATTTCATATGGCATTCAATTGACCGTAACTTTGGTGTTTCTCAGTGGATTTGAGTGAAATTTTGACCACACACTCCTGCCACTATGCTGGCCCTCAGGACATGATTTACAAGTTCTTGCGCCTCACTGACAGGCTTTCCAGGCCGGAAAAACTCAAATTTCCGGCATAGTGCCACGGTGTGCGAGCCACCCAGGAGCCAAACAAATGCATTTACATTTTTTTCACATTTTCGTGCCCATTCTGTCCGTGCGCGGGATCCAAACCTAAAACAAGTCCAGAAGCAGCCATGGGTGGTGGGGTAGGGCCCCTCAACGTGGCCCTGGAATCTGTCACAACGGAACGAGTGGGCGTTCTCTCGCGGACTCCCACAGGCCCAAGTCAATTTTTGAATTTTTTTAGGTTTAGCACGTGCTACGAGGTCGTACCTTTGATACAACATCCAGTGCTGGGACCTCCACAGCAAGCCATTTCCACAGCGCTGCACACCAAATCCAGGATGCCCTCAGAAACCGGCAAAGACTGCCACTCACGTTTTACTACTGCCTGTACTAAATCCTACCTGACTTCTTGACACGACTCAAACTTGCCAAAGTCACTAAATCAACGTCAACTAGAGTACAATTAGGGCTTGAAAGTGATGACGTCAAAAACGGCCTGGGAGTAGTAAATTGACATCAGATTTCTATTTTGGATCCACTAAGGTGTGACTTTGCTATTGCCTCAGTATGTGGGTGCATAGCAACCCACTCATGTCGTATGCAGGTGCAACTTTTACTTCGCCACCAGTTGTCACCCCGCCCCCACTAGCCAAATCAGTCAGTTTCACTGGCACCATCACGTTGCTCTGAGTTAGACCGCTTGAAATATGCTTGGATCCATACAAAAACTGGATCCAGGTGGATCCAGTTTTCGAATTTTTCAAATTGTTGCTATGCCATTGCTATGGAGTGACGTAGCACTTTCAAGCCACATATCTGCAACGTCACGAGGGTGCTGGCAAAAGTCCTGCTGCACGGCGGCGGGCTTCGCCCGCCGCCGTGCAGCCCAATACGTGGTTTTTTAACGTGATTTTTTGGACTTTAGCCTATCCACACTATGTAATAAAAACGGCGTGCCGTTTCAGAGTACGTGACGTACACGCGATGCTCTGTCCACACTGCACTCTGTCACCAGTGTAACTACGTCGTGTACCTGTTCATATTTTCTCTATTGCACAATGTTTGTAGCGCGTAGACCAGGAAAGGACTCCCTGGCTTGGTCTAGACCTGCCCAGCTAGCTACAAAACAAGTGGCGGCCCAGCGATGGCAGCACTGACGCCGAGCTCAAGGAATATCACCCTGAACTCTGTTCCAGGTGCGGAAATTTGGCAACCGTGTGACTCTCGCGGCAGCGCAGCGCCAAGGTCGAGGCCGGCTGTAGCATCGCTTGACGAACCAGTGTTGGTGGCCGCCGTGTATTTCCAGTAAAACTCCCTGGCTCTGGCCTTCATGTTGTCAATTTTGGTCACAAGAGGGTTCTGCTTCCTCTCCAAACAATTCTTTCAAATCAGTGCTAGATCAAATTTTCAGTGAATTCTCCGAGTCTCGCTACTACACCTTCCTCTTCATCAGACCCCCGGGATTTCTCTGCATGTCCAGCCATGACTGTATCAATGTCGCCTCCGAGTGGTCGCTGAAACGGACGTGTGGCAACTCCAAAGCGAAAACAAGCGGCAGCTGGAAACAGCAAGAAAAAACTGCGACTCCCCCAAACTCCATCGAGGCTCACACAACAAACACTGCGAAAACGGCACGTAGATGAGAAACGTGCTTTGTACAGGGGTCAGCGACTCACGTTCCGCGTGAATCCCACGTTCCCCGTTTTCGGCCATTTTTCGTCACTCACCTTGGCAACAAGCATGTTTACGGCGTGTTTACGTGGTTTTCTACCTAGTCTGGACAGGCCCTTGGGGCAAAATTCTGCACACTTTCGCGTGTTTCCATAATACGACAAGTTGCGCACGGTCTGCTCACATTCAAATACAGTGCTGCCAACAAATGACAGCATGCAACAAAAAAATCTTTCCTTGCAAGGGCACATTTTCGGCCATAACTCTTGAACGGCTGGTCAGATAGGGACACAATTTTCAGAGAATTTGCAGCTATTCATGCTCTTTCAACTGACGTAGCACTCAATATGAATTTACAAATTCGATTTTTCAGCGAATTTTTGGGTAGTCTGCCCAAGAGTAACTCTCCACCCACGGCTGTTACGCATGCATTGAATGCGGCCAGAATCCTCTGGGCACGAGGCCGCAGGTGACCTGCTGAGAATGCGTTGAGGACCACTTGACATGTTTGAAATTTGTCCTTGACAGCCTCATTGTTTTAGGGAAGTATCTCACGAGTTGCCGTCGTGTTAGGGGCCCCGAGTATTGTTTCAGGCCGATTACTACGAAGGTTTTGGTGTTTTACACTCACGTGCAGCTTGTTCTCTCAAAAGAAATTGTCGAAGTCGAAATAGTTGTCCGTGCCGGATCGTTCTTCTTCTTCTTGTGCTTCACTGTGTGGATGTCATCGATGGTCTCCAGCGACTTCTGGCAGCTATTAGTGTGGGTGCCTCGTTTTTGTAAACTTCAGTTCTTGTTGGAGCACGAAGGTAAGGTCTTTATGTTGTGTGAGGAGTCGTCCTCGTAGCTTTACGCTCCTTTACGATTGTTTTTTCAGGCCAGTTTGTAATTGCCTGTCTAAAAATATAAAATACCAAAAACAATCCTATGGATAGGCATAGGGAGCTACTTCGCCAGATGTGCCGTGTTAGTGGTTGTAAGTTTAGTAATATAGCGAAGAAAGGCGTCTCTACGAAATATGCTGTGTCGGATCATATTACTGAGTTAGAATCTTGTTTTCCAACTATTAAAAAAGACCAAAAAAATGCTGATGTATATCCTGAATTATTTTGTGCGTCATGCATGGCAGCTGTACGACGGTATAAGAATGCTCAGGAGAATAAAGAGAGGTATGCTAGGATTAGTGGGGGGGGGGTGTGGGGCAATGAAACTTTGGGAGGCACATGATAGTAACTGTAGTGTTTGTGGGTCGGGTGTGATTGGACGACCGTCCAAACTTGCAAAATGTGAGGTGCCGTTTGCAAAGCCATCACCCATCCCCATCAGCACCACCCCGACTCCTGTTGACAATGTCACCGAAAAAGCGACTGGTAGCTTGAAAACTGGTGCTGACCTTGTTCCAAGTCGCTTTCGTGAGCAGCATGAACAATAATTATTTATTAATGTGTGGCATTTGTTCGTTGTTTGTAGACGCTGCTCTGGAAACAGCATGCTGCAAACATTTGTTTTGTGCGAAGTGCATTTCATGTTTGCTGGAGCAAAGCACGAAATGTCCGCACTGCAAAGATGCACTTTGTCTAGATAATTTGGTGTCACCACATACTATTGTGGCTGACATCATCAAGCAGTCAGTCTTGAAGTGCGATTTCTACGAGGCGCCGCTAATAGGCTGCCCAGTGCAGGTGAGGCTTTGCGACCTAAAGAGCCACGTTGAGAATTGTTCTCACAACCCAAGCACCCATCCACTCCTATTCAGAGAGTAGTGTCTGAATCCTCCACCATTGGTGATGTTCTAGCCGCTTCCCACTCTATGCTCTCTGGGAAAATGTTTGATGCCCTGCCTAAACGTGTTGTCGAGAGCAGTGCAGAGGGTGACAGACTTGAGGTCCGTGGAGGTGGTGGCTCTCCTGCTGTTTGGACCCGCACCCCGGTTACAAGGGTGTCTTCCACCGATTGCAGTGGTCGTACTGCACGGAGACGGTCATCCATCCTTTACACATTCTGTGTGTGGTGGTGTAGGTGGTGCCTTTGCCCACGTTGCTGGTGAGCTTCGCCGCAAAAGTGTAGATGATCGTAATGAGCTGCTAAAGGCAGCAGGCCTGTCATCAAAATCACCATCGCCTGGCTTAGCCCTGGCCATTAAGGCAGAGCTGCGTTTACCTTGGTACCAATTGAGAAAATTACAAAAAATTATGTCTATGATGGGCATTTCTTTGGAATCTAAGCGGGTTTCAAGACAGTATATCAGGAAACACATTCCGAAATGTGTGACTGATGAGTTGCCTGCAGCTGTCGATGGTGGGATTGTTATGTCACCCTTTGTGTACATGCCTGATCTCGTTGCTTTGGTCCTGGAGTTCTTTTCTTTGCACAAGTGTAATACACTTGTGTGGCATGATGGCATGGATGAGAATGATCTATGGGTGAAGTTTGTGGGTGATCATGGAGGGAAATCCTTTAAGTTCTCGCTGCAGCTGCTGAATGTTAGTCACCCAAACTCCTGCAAGAACACGATACCGCTGTGCTTGTTCAGCGCCAAGGATTCTGCTGCCAACTTGGAGAGTGCGCTTGGCATGTACCAAGAACAACTGGAGAAGTTGCAGGCAACTGCTTGGACTGACAAGGCACGCTCTGAAAAGCATATCCAAACTTTCCTTTGTGGGGACTACGAATTTCTCACCACAATGTTTGGCATAACAGGTGCAAATGGTGTGCATCCTTGTTTGTTTTGTCACACTGATAAAACAACGATACAGAAAGTACTCACAGTGCCAGCTAAAGTGCGGACACTGGATACGCTACATGAATGCCACCAGTCCTTTCTGAGAGATGGTGGGCACCTCAAGAAGGCCAAGTCACTTTAACGTGATCCGGCCAGTGATATTGCCTTTTCCTTTGGCTAAAGTCGCGATTCCGAGCCTGCACATTGACCTAGGGGTTTTCGCCTGGATCTATAGTGCCCTGTTGAAGGATGTTGCAGACCTTGACAATGATCTGGCAAAGTGCATCTTTGTTGGTAGCACGGACAAACAGCAGCATGCATCAGCAACTTTGTCACTCACAAGAAGCTTTGTTTGCAGCTAACGAAAAGCTGAAGTATGCACAAGAGAAATGTACAAAAGCCAAAGAGCAGCTAGAATATATTATTATCCATGCAGGAAGGTTTGGCAGCAACCAGCACCTTGAGAACATGGCCAACGTGCAGAAAACGAAGTGGGGAATGTACAAAGATAAACAAGAGGTTGCGGAGAAAGAATTGAAGGAGAAAACTGATGCTGTGAAAAGCATTCAAGGCAAAGCTGATGGTGGTCCTTGTGCTGCTTTCCTAGAGGCTGTACTCCAGCAGCATGGAATACAGCGCCAAGCTTACCATGGCGGAGCATTCGAAGGGAATCATGTCCACGAAGGGTTGCAGGAGAAAGTGTTTAGTGATCTCTGTTCTGCACCCGCACATGTCATCTCCAAGAGAGCAGAGGCTAGTGCAGAAGGTGCGAGTGCAGGACAGAGAGATCAAGTGACGTGTTTGGTGCAAGCTGCTTCTGTTGTTAAGGACCGCTATGTGTCATTATTTTCTAAATTTGCAGCTTGTCATGTAGGATTGTCCACCAGTGTAAGTCCGAATGTTAACTCACTCTCACAACTGCGTGCCAATATTTCTGCTTTTCTTGCAGCTTGCCGGCAGGAAGTTGTCTCGCGTGGTCATGGCAACGTCACACCAAAGCTTCACCTTCTTGAGGCCCATGCAGTCAGCTGCTTGGAAAATTTCCAAATAGGCATGGGGCTACTGAATGAGCAGGGGGCAGAGTCCATCCATGCTGCCTTCAATCAGCTGGAGCGAAATCATTCCTCCATACGAAACACGGCTAACCGGCTGTGTGCATGTGCACAAGCACACGTCTTGAATGCGCTGCCACAGCACACTCTGCTTCTGCCACGGACGCAGAGACGCAAGCGTAGCGGAGAGCCCTGAACATAGCACTAGTACATTCCGACGACCACGTATGTTGAAGTGCGTTATTTTGTGTGCGTCGTGTGTAAGTGGTGTTGGTGCATGCGCGTGTTGCGGTGGTGTGAAAAGCAGTCTTCGTTATTACAAGACGACTACGGAAAAACAACTGGACATGACGAACTCAAGACGAAGACTGCTTTTCACACCACAGCAACCTGGCAACACACGCATGCACCAACACAACGTAAACACGACGTACACACAATAACGTACTACAACACATGTACACGTACTACTACTAGTACTATAGTAGCTTATTTCCAGCCTGAGGTTGTTGGTGCACAGCAAAATTCCATCCTCTGTGCTGTGCCAGAGCTTCAGTTTGTATCACTGTGGAAGCGGGTGAGTGGCGGGTTTCCTCAGGCTGGCAATTCGCTGCATCACTGCAATGTGCTTCTACTGTTAGTGTTATAGCTCCAAGCAGTGACTACAGGTACCGGGTATTGAAGCTCGAGGAGGGCAGGCAATAATCACAATGGTCATACTTCGTACGATTGTTCGTTCCGAGATCCTGGGTTGACCCCATGTGTTGATTCCATAGAACCAGTGCTGCCAGTGTCCCTCAACTAAACCGGCAGTCCGTTCAGAGTTTAGACAGATCAAGCACCATCTACTTTTATTTCTGTTCAAAATATCCAAGAAATCACAAAGTACAATTCCATGAACGAAATGCTTCGAAGACGAAAACAAATCCAATGACAATGTTCAAAGCTCCTTTCAAAAAAAAAGAAAAAAATCGTAGACCTAGATTCGAGTCCACGATCAAAGCGGCTTCATTTTGCTCGCGTGACTCCAGCGGCCATCTTGGATTCTGGCCGCGTCGTAACCAGGGAGTCGTAAAATACCTGGTCGTAACAGCCGTGACCACTGTAACTAGATACTGTACTATTTTTTTTTTTTTTTTTTTTTTACATATCTACAAGTTTTTTTTTTACGAGTTGGCACCTATGAATTCAGGGGATGGCCCACGCCTGGTAAAAAGAAAAAGAAAGAAAAAAGAATATCTGGCACCTATGAATTCAGGGGATGGCCCACGCCTGGTAAAAAGAAAAAGAAAAAGAAAAAAAGAAATCATATTAACAAAGAAAACTAAAGAAAAAAGAATGTTTGGCACCTATGAATTCAGGGGATGGCCCACGCCTGGTAAAAAAGAAAAAGAAAAAAAGAAATCATAACAAAGAAAACTAACTAATATTGGGGTGCGTTTGGTTGGTACGATCTAGAACAGGATCGAACAGCTGGTGCACATGGAGCAGCCTCATGCCAACCAAACGCTACTCCAGAAACAGAGCACATTTTTGTGGAAAAATGTGCTAAACTTGGTGCATTCTTCAAAATGTGTATGGATCACCATGGTCACTTTGTACGGTACGACGAGTCCAACCATTATTAACCCAAAAGCGTATGCACGTGATCATTTGGGAACAAAATCGATGTTCCCGCCAGGTTTCACTGTGAAAAAGTGAAACTGCTCGGTCTGCTCCGGCCTCGAGGCCGGAGCAAGCAGAACATGTTCTGGCCGACCCAGAACAGGTGCAGTCCCAACCAAACGCGCTGTTCTGGTGAATCCTGTTCTAGTTCGTACCAACCAAACGCGCCCCTAGTAATAGCGATATATACAGTCAGAAAGTGCAACAACTAGGCACAAAACTGACAGAGTACGAGACATTCGGTTTTCATGTACTCTTGCTAATAATAATAATAAGTAATAACTAGGCTAAAAGCCACGTGTTCATCATGAGTGTACCGTAAAGTACCGTTGATCCGCCCCCTCTCTAATTCCCGCCCCCTGTCGATTTTCTCCTTGTGAAGTGACTTCGGCGTATACAACGAAATACGATGTTGAACCGACGCATGCACTGCTGTACACAATACTTGCCAATCCAGGATGAAAATGTGCATAATCCAGCACATTGAGTCTGATCCTCTACGTTGTTGTACACCGTACTGCACTTGACAGCCTTGATCTAATTCCCGCCCCCTGCCGAAAACCCAGCTGGGAAGCGACATAGCGTTGTTGTTGTTGTTGTAGAAGTTTATTTAACGTCGCACCACAAACAGGCGATTTCGCCTCCTTTGATACATGTGGACGACAGAAGGAATGAGAGAGAGGGGGGGGGGGGGGACAGAAGTATGGAGAGAGGAAGGGTAGAAATAAATAAGCAATCAACCTCAGGGCTACACCAAAGCAAAAACGGAATGGGAACATACTAAATACAAAATAGCTTCATACATATTATTGCAAAACACGTTTACTATTCTTCAGTCCGCTATACCACAGAAACACACTAGCCGAAAAGCATTTAAACGGAGCCATGATGCGCTTTTAGCAGGGCACAGAACTGAAGGTGGCTGGGCTCGGAACGGAGATCAGGCGGGAGCTGGTTCCACAGGACTGCGCCGATGAACTGCATGGTCGCTCGACCCGCAGGTCCGGGCCAAAATGGTACTCGAACGAGGTGATGTGCTGCTCCCCGAGTGCGGTCACCAGTAGCGTGGGGGCGGATCAACGGTACTTTACGGTACTATCAAAATACAGTCGACCTACCCTTATAACGATAACCTCTATAACGATATTACCCCTATAACGATATTTTTCTGCCAAACCAAATCACTCCATTGACTTGTGTAGCCTTACCTCTATAATAATATTGCTATAACGATATTACCCCTATAACGATATAAAATGGGCTGACCAATCGACATTTTCCATTTTATAACAATATCTAGCAGGGAATATATAGAGCCAGCTATCCAGGTAAGGCAAGCTTCACTTGATAAATCGCTGGGACATGACGAAATGCAATGGGGGCACCAGTGGGCACCTTGCTGTGTACATAATGTGCATGTACGTCAGTTTTTATACTACGAAGGGTGTAAAAAATGAACAAAATCCATGCATTATGACGTATGTGTATGAAATGAACCAGTTACCCCTATAACAATATTACCCTTTAATATAACAATATTTCTTGGTCTGCCGCAAATATCGTTATAAGGGTAGGTCGACTGTAATAAATTCTACTACATGTACACTACTACTACTACGCATTTCCCTTTTCGCATACGCACAGCGCATACTGTATCCGTGGCACTCAAGATCGCGGCCCCTTTGGCGCTTCATTTTGCTTGACATCTGCAAAATATCTCCGAATTCTTCGAGACCCGTTCTTGAAGAATCCCAGTTTCTTCGACTTCTCTTTTCTTCTTCTCCTAGAAGCTAGAGAATGAACGCACCCTTAGTGGCGACGAAATAGAGTAGTTCCAGCACAGCTACAGAAACATGGGCGTAAAGCTATAAGGCTGTGTTTACATGAGAAATTTCAACCCGGGTCGAGTTCAGCCCGGGTTGAAAGTCTGTACGATAGACAAAAGAGGTGAGCGTTTACATGAAGACAGTTGACCCGGGTCAAATACTGATATGCCGCCAAAAGTCCACTTCTACACGAATCTACAGTTCCGCATAGTCACGTGAATCTGTTCGCGCGAAATTTTTTTTTTTTTCACACGGAAAACTGAGCCTCTTATACGGGCAAAATAACACATTTTGTGAAGAATCAACACATATATAAAAACGAATCATCATATACAGTATTTACAGAGTCTGTCACTCAGTAGGATCACTGCACTGTGCAGGTTCACTGGATGCGTGCCTCCGCCGCCACTAGCACAGCAGGGGACTCAGGCATGGCAGGAGCAAACATGCTCCTTGAGCCACGCAGGCACATAGCACCACAACGCACCAGGGCAAACCCAAGGCGGCAGCGCAGCAAGGAGATAACCTGCCCGTATGGCTCCTTACTCTTCTCAGCCAGGAGAGAGGCGATCCGCGTGAAAAGAGCATTGGCATGCTTGCCATAGCCACCAGAGGCAGAGAGCACAACGGGCACGAAGGAGGCATGCTCAACTTCACGTACTCGCTCCTCGTACTTCCGGCGCTTTTCCTGCTCATGGCGTCTGTAGCTAGCAGCGAGGGAGGTGGCACGATTCGAAGACGCAAAAGGGTTGAACACCCGTACATCAATAAAGATGCGCTCGAATCGGCCACCCCACACACCACTAGCCGCAACGTCCAGCCGAGCTTGCTCCTCCGTGACAGCTGTGCGATGGCGGAAGGCCTCTCCGGTGACGGGCTGGAGGTGGGGTTCCACTGTCACGTTGTGAGCGACCTGCCTCAGAGCTCTGGCGGTGATGTCCCTCACCTCGTTGTGTCGCAGCGTCGGGAAGCCACCAAACGGGCACGACAGGGCGTGACTCACATTCAGCGGCTTACTGCACACGCAGAGGCTTGGGAGCCGAGGAGGTGTCCAGCCGTACCGGAGGCACAGGCCATCCCGGAAATCTCCCTTGCTGAGTGTGAAACCATGGCGGCTGAGGGGGCGTCAGGTCAGCCAGCTGGATGCACCCTTTTCTGAGGCCAGGTCGAGAACAGGGGCCAGCTCCCGGTGATCCGAGCGAAGAGCGTCAGCCATAGACTTGAACGCGCTCCGCTTCTCGGCCCGAACCGTCGCCTTGACCGTCCGGAGCTGAGTCAGAGAGTCGCCAAGAGACGACTCCTGCTCCAGCAGGCGAGACACGAGGCTAGCCGTGATCCTTCGGGATGAGGTGTACTGTTCAGCCACTGAACAAGGGTCTGCCATACCCAGTCCCCCAAGCCGGCAAGGCAGAGAGAGTAGGGAGCGAACAGTTGTCCCAGGTGGAGCCTGACCCGTGATGGCCGGGATGAGCCGACGGCTGATTGCGTGTTCCAGCGGTTCAAGCAAGGATGGCGGGATGGAGGAGGTCCGGCAGAGGAAGGACCACTTGTTTTGCAGGCCCTGTGTGAAGGCGGAGTAGGCGGCCTGTGGCTGCGATGCAGCGATGGTCGTGAGCTGCGCAACTTCCTCACACCAGGTGGCGACCTTGGACTGGACAAATTGTTCTATAAACTCATCCGTGCCCAAAGGTGCACCAAGGTGGCGGCAACCATCACACCTGACCTGCACACCGGTCCCCTCGAACATCTCGATAGCAGCTGCGTACCTGGAGGGCTTGACCAGGAGGAGTGACTTCTGGGCATTGCAGTGGTAGCCATACCCAGGACCTTGGCTGACGAGATTGTCCCACCATTGGCGAACAGGCGTTAGCTTGCCACCGGCTGCAGCATCGTCCGCATACCAGCCCTGTTTCGCACCAGGCACTGCAACTTTCTTGATGAGCGGGAGGACTCCAAGCGCATATACGGGCATGGCCAGAGGGTCACCCTGAGTGGTACCCTCGCACGATAGCAAGCACTCTCCATCAACGAATAGGCGGGATGGTTGGCGGTAGGTGTTGATTACAGCTGGCGCTATAGAGGGACAGAGGTGACGGATGTTCCGTAGGCAGGCTTCACGGTTAAGCCGGTTGAAGGCGTTCGAAGCGTCGGCGAGCAATATGGCATCCGCATCCTCCTCACGGTAGACATCTTGCATCGCATGGATGGCAGCTTCAATGCCGCACTCCTGACCGGCACACAGTTGAAGGGTGCCCGCTGCATCTTGGATATCTCTCCCGGTGACAGTGAGGATGGCTTTGTCGACAATGCGCCTGGCCACTTCGCCGATACCAATGGGTCGAACACCCGGCGATTTGTCAAGGGCTATTAATCTGCATGCGACGAGCGCCTCCAGTGTCGCTGGGTTGACGTATGTGGTAGCAATGCGACGAGCGCATGTTGCAAGCGAGTCACACAGCTCATCCGACGCTTCGGAGAACGCGGTGCACATGCGCCGCCATCCATCAGCGTCCATGCCCGATGGCCCAGCCGCGCCGTGGGTGTGCAGGGCGGCCCGGCGGATGACGTCACGGGTCAGGCTTGAGAACATCACTCTGTGGGGCTGAACAGGTGGCTCACCCGTGAGCAGAGACTCTGCATCAGCCGGCTCCCCTGCCGGATGTTTGCTGATAAGAAGGTCACGGGTGGTATCAGTGCCGACAGTGGTGTCCAGGCTGAGAACTCCTTTGCAGCCACCACTTGATAGCTGACGGAGGGCGGATGGTAGTTTGCCGGAGGACACATTAGCGGCGAACGCCCTTGCCAGGTCAGGGGGGGGGGTCGATCGGGCGGCTGGCTGGTGCCTGTCCTGGACCTGCTTCTGGATGGTGGTTGACTCGCGGAGCAGTTCCGGCAGGCTTGCTGTTCGCCAAAGTTCTAGACGTCTCCTTAGGTGTTCCTGTGGAGACGGCTTGGTATGGTTGCCCTGCGGGTTCTGTAACATCAGCTGTGGGAAGACCATCGCCGCCTTGAGTGCGACATCTTCTGAGGCCGAGGCACTGCCAAAGCTGTGGAAGAAGGCACTCAGCTGGGAGATGAACGAGCGACCGACGGTGCCCTGGGGAACTGGGAACAGGTTGGGGCGGAAGTGGACGACAACCTCATACGCCTCAACGATGGCTGTCACAGAGTCTTCCCCTGTCAGTTCTCCAAGTCGGAATGCGGTGCGGTCCAGTGATGGGAAGACTGGTAGGTCGGGGACCTCTGCACCGTCTGCAGATCCAGCTGGGCCCCTAGTGGCTGTTGCGTCTGTGTCGAAGTTGGGAGTGCTAGAGGGTTGGCTTTCACCGGCATCCAGTGTGGCCAATAGGTGCGTTGCCTGGCTGTCGGTGATGGTGTCAGGGTCAGCGATTTGGACCGGTGTATTACTAGCCGAGTGCAACTCCTGATCTGTAACGTCCGGATTCGGCGCCGCCGCACTGCTTGCTGCCCTGCGCTCCGCCACAGCAATCCCGCTGGCATTCATCATGGCACCATCGGCACACTCCACGTCCGCTGGCTCACGCACTTGGCTGGCAGGTTCGACATCGACATCAGCACTGTCATTGGTGTCAGGCGAGTTCGGCACGCCACCTGTACATGTACGGGTACTACGGAGCTACTGCCAGTGCGGGTACCGGGAGACGAGCTCGACCGGGCTGTGCGAGGTGGTCCGTGACCGTCTCTGCACTCTGCAAGTAGGGTGGTGGTGAGTACTGCGGCTGCACTCTCGGTGACTGCTGCCAGTGCTGGCTTGTGCACATTCGAGACATTTGGTACGGGTACGGAGTCTAGTGTCGTAGCTGTGGTTGCTCTGTTGTCGGAGCTCGTCGACGTCCTGCTGATAGTATGGTCCGGCACCGTATCACCAACAGCGGGTACGGTAGCTGTGGCCGTTGGTTGAGAAGACGGTTGGGAAGTCGGGGAGCTGTTTCGGCACTTGTTCTTCTTCGAAGGGAGACAATTCCGACACTCTCGGCCCTCCTTCATGCATTCGCACCGAACGCAGGTGCCGTTGCCGTTGCACCGGCAACAAGTGGCACCCTGCATCGGCTGGTTTGCGGGAGAGGCACGTTGAAGTCGGAAAATCCACTCAAAACTACGGAGCTCGAGAAACGCGTACCTACGTCAACCAAAAAAACGCGAAATTTGCATGTGCAGTGCCGTTCAAACCTGGCGCGAGATACGCACAGAAGTACGTTTGTACGATTTTCTTGACCCGGGTTGATTTCAACCCTCCCCTTGCTTGGCCTTGGGGGGAGGGTTGAAATCAACCCGGGGCGAAATTTCAACCCGGGTCAAGCGCAATGCGTCATGTAAACGCGCCATTCATTTTGTGCACAAGGCGGGTTGAAATCTGACCCGGGTCGAACTCAACCCGGGTTGAAACGCTTCATGTAAACACAGCCTAAGGGCCCGGTCACACATGCACTCGAAAGTAGCGTATACGCTGAAGCGAGGTCGCATGAGCGAAAAATGGCATGGCAACGGCGAAAAGCGAAACTTCCGCTTCAGCGGAAACTCCATGATCCAATCTGCTTCCTCCAAAATTTTCGAAGCGAGACTGTCGCTTCTGCGGATTCGCTTCAGCGGAAAACACCGCGGTCTGCTGTATATGGACTTGCTACGAGAAATTTGTATGCGTATGATGTCCATGCAACACAAATGCGTGCAAGATGGTTATTGACCTCGTCTATTCTCCGTACCGTATGCACCACAGTCCACTTTTTGCTCACATTTTCCGCCAAAGGACGTAGGAGTTTGCCCTGTTTGTATGTGTGACCATACACACGTGGTTTCGCTGGAGCGACACCAGGCTCGCTGTCGCAGAACCTCCACGCGGAAGCGAACCCCAGTGCATGTGTGACCGGGCCCTAAGCAAGCAAGAATGTGTTGCAAAGCACTTGACTTGAAGGCGAAATAGAGCAGTTCCAGCACAGCTACAGAAACATGGGCGTAAAGCTAAAAGCAGGCAAGAATGTGTTGCAAAGTGCTTGACTTGAAGGCGGCCAGTTTGGTGATGCCTCGGATATCCGCATGGAGGGAATTCCAGAGAACTGCACCAGGTCACCAGCATGTGTCACCAATTTGGTAGAATGTGCAGAAGCAGCGGCAGGGACGATAAGCAGGTTACTTGTGCCTCCTCGAGTTCTTCGTGACGAAAGAGGTCGGAAAAAAGTTTCGAACAATCTACTTCCTGAAGAATTTAGACAACGCCCTATAAAGCAGAGCAAGGTTAAAGGGGAAGTGTACCCTAAAATCAAATTTTCACCAGTTGTAGTCTTCGGGGTGCTGAGTCGAATGGTCTTGGTCCGAGGAAGCTGCGACGCTCCCTTCCTACTTGAATCCCAATCGAACTCGCGCACTTCCACCGAAACTGGGTGACTGCGCCCTACTAGATGGGGATTTGTATGCAAAATGTCACTAAAAGCGCCATTTCGTTCTTATAAAAGCACGGATGACCGCGATTGGCCCATATGTTGTAGTCTTTTGGACGCCGAGTCGACTGGTTTTGGTCCGAAAAGGCTGCGATGCAGCGTTCCTCCTTTATTCCCAATCGAACATGGTTGAAGAAGCGGTCACGTGCTCCTGGGTGCCCAAATCACCTGGTCACCGCCTGCTGAGTGCTGGCGCGACAACTTTCACACCAAGGTTCAACTCGAGTGACAGGACTGCACCCAAAAAAGGTCAAACAGGCTAGTAAGTTGTACCCTGCAGGCACGGTGACCAGGTGACTGGTGTACGCAGGAGCACGTGACCGCTTGTTCAACCATATTCGATTGGGAAAAAAGGAGGAACGCTGCATCGCAGCCTTTTCGGACCAAAACCAGTCGACTCAGCGTCCAAAAGACTACAACATACATGTATGGGCCAATCGCGGTCATCCGTGCTTTTATAAGAACAAAATGGCGCTTTTAGTGACATTTTGCATACAAATCCCCATCTAGTAGGGCGCAGTGACCGCAGTCACCCAGCACGGTTTCGGTGGAAGTGCGCGAGTTCGATTGGGATTCAAGTAGGAAGGGAGCGTCTCAGCTTCCTCGGACCAAGACCATTCGACTCAGCACCCCGAAGACTACAACTGGTGAACATTTGATTTTAGGGTATACTTCCCCTTTAAGTTGGGTGGCGCTACACCTTTCCGGCACCGTCCCACGCAAGCACACATATCTCAGCAATGGGTCAACAGATTCTTATAAAATTTTCAGCATTTACTCCTTGGATATACCCGTTTCAGAAACAGCAAACATAAAGCCAAAGATGCCATCTATCTACTGTTGGCATACATGTGACGGATCTGTTCGCAAAATCCGCCGAAAGGTTCGCCTGTAACCGCAATATAGAAGACCATGTGTCCTATGCAATAAAATGAGTGCCACTGCAGTGTCTCACACACACATGGCAAGACATTGAACCAAAGAAAGGGGACACCAGCAAAACAAGCCGGCAAGTGCAGGAGATTGAAAAAAAGAACGATAAGCGCAAAAAATAACAAAAGGTTTGACCTGTGCTATCATGAGCATATGAAGAGCAGCCCTCTGAAACTTCGGTTCAATGTCTAGCTAATGCTTCACAGATTTCAAAAATGTATACTTTGTTGGGTCTGCAGGCCACGGTTATCTCAGTAGCTTGGTTAAGAGTTGCGGGAATAGCCAAAAAAAGGGGAAAAATTGCAGTATAATACATGTATTTACAATCTGTGTCCACCACGCCAGCTACTTTTTAGAAGGCCCGTGTCGGAGAGGGTATGAGGTCCTCTACCCCAATGGTTGTACCTGATAATTGCCCTGGATAGGATTGGTTATATAAAGTAGATATCATGCTGGATATAGTGTCATAATGAGGATGTTGGTGAGGAGTAAAGATGGCTTCTGAATTTAAGATCTTACCTGCGTATGTACGTGAAAGGAGACTTCATGAGAAGGATGAAGAAGAAGAAGAAAAAGAGCAATACGGGGAGGAAAAACAGTGTCAACATCTTGATCATGTTTTACATGAAGGAAGATACGTGTGTTCTTCGTGTGGACTTGTCATGGCGGTGATTTACTTCCCTGAAGATGATGTGCATAGGAGATGTAGTTTGATGAAGAAGCCTTACGCGGTACATGAGCGGTTAAGCGGTGTGGATCGTCATCTTTTGCATTTTCTTTCGAAAACTGAACTCTTATCCGATCAGCTTTGCGTACACACTCTTCGGGAGCAGATACTTGCGATGAAAAAATCCTGTTTGTACAAGAGTATAAACTATGCTATAGCATTATCCTGCATAGTATACGATACGAATGTGGATGTACCACGTAAACTGCGTTCCTACTTACCTCGTAGCAATGTATCATGGTTGAGGTTCAGTCGAATCATGAAACCTCTTCCTCAGCATTTTCCACTCCTATATGTACTGCATCTCATGGAGTCGACCAGGATGGTGTCTTCTTCTCAACTGTCCACGTTGCGTACGAATTTGCTGATTTTATCTCCATCTGATACATCTCTTATGGCATCATTGATTGATGCCTATTGTTGGGAAACCTATTCACTTGATCACGTGATTCAGAACTTGCACACGTTTGACTCTGATCTTATTTCCATACTGTATCAGTTCACTAAAGTGGCGGTATCATGTAAGGAATCTATTTACATCGTTATTCCCAGCCCCGCAATCTACCCGGAGCACGCGTAATCGCGACACACATGATATCCCTTATTTAAAATGCAGAACAACACTCGGTCAAAAATCCTTTGTGCTTCGTGCTGCTCTGTTTTTTAATGCTCTACCTAATGACTTGAAATCCTCTTTGTTTACCTCTCAGTTCGATCGTGGTTTGAAGCGCTTATTGAATGATCCAGTTTGGTTTGAACGATATCGTGCAATTTTGTTTGACAACGTTGGCAACGTTTAGTCTCTCACCAGCTACATGTATATATTGCCCAGGTTCATTCAGCATACGTTTTTCTTCTTTTCTCTTTATGTTCACCACTCATCCCCTTTTTTTTGCTAAACATTTGAACATTTACACTGATGTATGAACATTTACACTGATGTATATTATACATTGTTTATTTATTTATTTTTTTATATATATATTTTTTTGGTCCCATCGGCCTCTTCATATTTGTGCAGCTGCACTGTTGAGCTTCCGATGTAAAACAAAAATAATAATAATAATAATAATAATATTAACTGGTTTGAGGGAAAGAGACAAACGGGAAAGGTCTGAAGAAAAAATTGACTGTCACCACCAGGACTCGAACCAGGGACCCTCGCTTGTAGCCAGCGATGCTCTAACCACTGAGCTATGGTGTAGTCGTCATCCCAGCAGAGGCCGTTCAACATTTTCTTCAGACTTCGTAACTCACACTTCCTGTGAATCTACACATATAATAATAATAATAATCTTTAAGATGAGATATGATTTTGGTGGGCATGCCGCTGATTGGACAAAATGCTTTTGGCGGGTTTGATGCTGGTTGGTCAAATGTTTTTGGTGGGCTCAATGCTGAGTGGTCAAATGTTTTTGGCGGGCTTGATGGTGATTGGTTGACCTAGCTGACACATATTTTATCACTTCAACCCGCCTCCGTCTCTGCCTTGTATAAATACGGGTGGTTGTCCTGTAGTCGAGTCATTCGTTCATCGAATACAGTGCTGATGAGTTGTTCTCCCTTCGCTTCCTGGAAGATGGATAACCTATACGAGCGGCGGGTGAGGAAGAATTCCGCTCTTCCTGCTGACCCTCCTCAAGTTGTGCTCTCTTCGAAGGCAGTACCGGCTAAGCGTCGCTATGTGTCACCTGCTCCTACCAAGCTCCACAAAGAGATTGTGGTAGATGGGTTTCAGGAGGACATGCAACTGTCCTACAAGTCATCAGGTAGATCCTTCTACAAGCCTGGTTATAAGATGTACTTCCCTTCAGGAGCTCTACCAGCCTGTGGTAGTACGGCAACAGCTCGCAAAGATGCTCAAGGACAGGTTTACATCGAACTGAATGAGTCCACTGAGTTCATCATTACGAACTTGATCAAGACTTGTCCATCGCTCCGTGACACTCTCCGAAGAGGACGTGTGGAGAAGATCAAGACCAACTTCTACCCATCACGTTCGTCCTACGGTCAATGTCGGGTGTACATCAACGGTGAAAGCAAGCTAGTCCCGACCAGCTGGTTCGAACTGGATGTGGAACAAGATGTTTTCATCTACCCCGGGGCAGTCTCCCTCGACATTGACGAGCAAGCGTTGAAGGTACGTCTTGCTGTTGCTCCAATCGTCTGCATCAACGTGGACCCCAGATGTTTTCATCGTTCTCTGGACGCACACATGACACTTTCTACCACGGAACTGAAACAGCTAACTGAGAGCTTCATATCATTATGCAGTGTCGCCGTCCAACATGACGATCAGCTGGTAGAGACCTTCCAATAAGTCTTTAATGAACTGCATTCTTTATCAGACAGTTGATCATTCATTCTTATCCTATCCTATTTGACTGTATACTACTTCCTGCTGCAATATATCATTATAGTCAAAACTTCTAGAAAACAAGTATGGGTGGTGTTGTGTCGAGTAATACATCCACGGAAGAGTGCTGCCTTGTCTCTTCTGATTCTAGCATCCCCACTGATACTAGTAGGGTATGGGTTGCAGGATGTGAAAAGAATGGAGTTGGAAAAGATGAGCCAGGGTGATTTCATGTGCGCACCATCAAGGAATGCGTCAATCATGACAAGGTTCCATCATGAATGTGAAGACTTCGAGATTCGTCATGCCTTTGACATGGACCATTTATTCGTTCCAGATTCACCGTTGTTTCACGAGTCTGCTAAAAAAGTTGCTATCTGCTAAAAAAGTTGCAATGAAAAAATAAAAAAATAAAATTAGATGAAAAAATCCAAGCGCGTTTTGTACGGTCATACCTCAAAAAGAAGAAGATTAAGGCCTCATTTACACGACAACGATTGAAAAACGTTTTTCAATCGTTTTCGAAACGTTTTTGCTGTTTACACGAAAACGATAATCGTGTACACTGCAACACTTTTTTCGGCGCGCACTGGTCATGTGCAAAATGTTGGCCTGGCGCAGGCTGGCGGCGGCATGTTTTGAGTACAAGGCTCGTACTAGTAAAACGTTTTTGCCGGCCGTCATCACACCACGTTCTCCGACTCCCGTTTACGTCTACGTCTATGGTGAAAAAACCAAAACGGATGGTCGTGTCATCAGACAAGCACTGTTCTTGACGCGTACACGCAGTCAGGTTTTTGGAGAAATTTGAACCCGCGTACATCGAAGTACAGGGTCGCTCGGAAAAAGGCTGGGGGAGATACGCACGTTCATACAAAAAGTCGTATACCCCCCCTCTCCATACTACGTCTACGGCTGTGTTTACATGAGAAATTTCAACCCGGGTCGAGTTCAGCCCGGGTTGAAAGTCTGTACGATAGACAAAAGAGGTGAGCGTTTACATGAAGACAGTTGACCCGGGTCAAATACTGATATGCCGCCAAAAGTCCACTTCTCCAGTCCTGTATGGTCACGTGAATCCGTTCGCGCGAAATTTGCATCTGCAGTGCCGTTCAAACCTGGCGCGAGATTCGCACAGAAGTACGTAGTCGGCTGCTACTTGCACCGAGAGGCGCACTAGAGGGCAATCATTCTCTTCACTTTCTTTGCCCGCTGCTACCACTAGATATGGCATGTTCTCCATTTCTTTCCTTGGCGCTGATAGGTGGAATTCTCTGCCTGTCTCGTGTCGTCAGGTTGAGCATCTATCCGTTTTTGTTTCGCTCTGTAAAGAGCACTTAGGGTTCCCTGTAACAAGACGGCAACGTCTGTAGGGCCTTCCCTATCAAAATAATATATTCTACTACTACTACTACTACTACTACTACTACTACTACTATTCTACGTTTGTACGATTTTCTTGACCCGGGTTGATTTCAACCCGGGTCAAGCGCAATGCGTCATGTAAACGCGCCATTCATTTTATGCACATGGCGGGTTGAAAGCTGACCCGGGTCGAACTCAACCCGGGTTGAAACGCCTCATGTAAACACCGCCTAAGGCTGTGTTTACATGAGAAATTTCAACCCGGGTCGAGTTCAGCCCGGGTTGAAAGTCTGTACGACAAACAAAAGAGGTGAGCGTTTACATGAAGACAGTTGACCCGGGTCAAATACTGATATGCCGCCAAAAGTCCACTTCTACAGTCCTGCATGGTCACGTGAATCCGTTCGCGCGAAATTTGCATCTGCAGTGCTGTTCAAACCTGGCGCGAGATACGCACAGAAGTACGTTTGTACGATTTTCTTGACCCGGGTTGGTTTCAACCCGGGGCGAAATTTCAACCCGGGTCAAGCGCAATGCGTCATGTAAACGCGCCATTCACTTTGTGCACATGGCGGGTTGAAATCTGACCCGGGTCGAACTCAACCCGGGTTGAAACGCCTCATGTAAACACAGCCTAAAGCTGTGTTCACAACTGGCGCGTGGACGAGGTACGCTTGCGGTTCATGCGCCCCCAAACGCGCGCTCAGCCTTTCACAAAAAACAGCAATCCGAGTCGTATTTAGCACGGGCGACACCTTCGAGTACTAATTTGTTGACCCCGCCAGTCAAAGTGACTGGCATGTACGCTGATACGTGCCTGATACGCGCTGAAAATTCCAACATGTTGGAAGTACGGGCAAAATAAACACAAGTGCAAGGTCAACAGCTTAGTACCGAGAGAAAATGAGCTGAAATGGCTGTGAAAACAGTCTTATACGGAGGAAGCTACAATGGCTGTGAATACAGTCCAATAAGGAGGAAGCTAAAATGGCTGTGAAGACAGTCTAATGCGTAGCAAGGCGAGCCTCAGCCTGGACGAGGTCGACAGGCACAAGTTGGAAGTTCCATTTCGGCGCGTTTCCGTACGCATGGCGCCCCAAAAGCCAGCAAAAATACGCACAAACGCGTGGTTTCACGCGTACACGCGCCAGTTGTGAACACAGTTTAAGTCTCCCGTTTCCTCTGCTCCCGTTTTCACCCCGTATACGGATCATCATGACAACCGACCAAAAACTCCTTACGTGGACGTAGACGCAGCGCTTTGTACCATGGTGTGATGACAGCACGAGAACGAAACGGAACGAAAACGATTGAAAAACACTTTGAGGCCGTTTTTCGTTTGAAACGTTTTTGAAACGTTTTTCAGCGTTGTCGTGTAAACGCTCTTATCAAAATCTGTGGAAGCGTATTCTTTTGAAAACGTTTTTGACAAAAACGTTTTTCAATCGTTGTCGTGTAAACTGTCTGGATATGTTCAAGATGATCTTGCCAGGATTTGCTGAAGATAAGAATATCATCCAGAAAAACTACCACAAACCGCCGTAAGTACGGTTGGAGAATACTGTTCATCAGTGACTGAAACGTGGCAGGGGCGTTAGTTAATCCAAAGCCCATGACCCGGAACTGGAAATGACCGAAGGGAGTGTTGATAGCCGTCTTAGGTACATCTTCCTGACGGATCCTAAGCTGATTGTATCCCGAGCGTAAATCCAGCTTACTGAAGTATGAGCTACCTTGAATGGTATCAAACAGGTCATCAATGTTTGGGAGGCAAGCTTTGTTTTTGATGGTGATCCTGTTCAAATTCCGCCAATCACAAACCATGCGCAATGAGCCATCAGACTTTTTAACGAAAAAGACTGGGGCACCGTATGGTGACTTGCTGGGTTCGATGAAGCCCTTGCGGAGGAGTTCCGTGAGCTGGGCTTGCAATTCGTCCATCTCGGGTTTGGGGAGACGGTAGGCAGCCCGTGATGGAGGAACGGCACCCTCCTCAGTCACAATCTCATGGTCGACATCCCTCGCTGGCGGAAGCTCGGTCGGCAGGTCGTCTGGAAAGATGTCCGAGTACCGCCGCAGAAGGTTAGCCAGCTGCTCTTGATGATCTGGGTGTTGTCTGGCGGCTGATGGCTTGCTGTCCTCCTCCTCGTCGTCAGTAGCGTTGACCCACGCCAGGATTCCCTGCGCGCCTTTCCTCAACTCGCGGCGAGCCTGAGAACCAGATATGCGCATGCTCTCAATTGGCGGCGACTCCTGACGCTCCGTATCACTATTTTGGCCGGAAGGGGGTTTAGCAACGAGCGGCTCTCCGTTCAGTTTGACTTCGTTGGTCTGAAAGTTGATATCCGGGTTGTGTCTGGTCAGCCATGGCTTACCCAGGATAGCATCATAGCGGCTCAACGGAAAAACTGTGAAAGATTGGGTGTCGCTGAAGTCCTTCACAATAACCTTTACCGGACCGGTCCTCTGCAGTCCCGATGATGTCGATGAGCCATCAGCCAGGGTTACCTTCAGTGTTTCGTCCTTGCTCTCCGTAACAAGGCCGTTTCTTTGCACGAAAGCTTCCGATATGAAGTCGTGCGTCGATCCCGAGTCAATAAGCATAATTGCCCGGCGGCCGTTGATCCTGCCCTCAACACGGAGAAGGTCATGCTCCAAAGGAAGCTCCGTGTCCTGTACTGCGATATCAACGTTGCTGACATGGGATTCCTGTTCAGCAACATCTTCCGAATCAGCTTGCAGCGTCGGTTCTTCCAGCTCTAGTACGCTGTAACGGTTGCGTATGTCAACCGGGTAACCGTTGGGTGCTTTCCGCTTGGTCGCCAGCGAGCGCACGCCATTTTTCACTGGCGACCAGCGTTTGGGTGTTGACTGCTGGGACAATCCCGAGCTAGGTGATCTGGCTTCCGACAAGCGAAGCATCTACCCTGCCGACTCAGGTGACGCCTCTCCTCCGGTGTTAGCCTTTGGGGTCGTATGGGCTGACTTCGGTGCTGAATCGGGTTCGGCTGTTGGTCCGCCGTTTGCGCTGACCTGATCGCTTGGCTCAGATCAGTGGGGTGCTCTCGCAGCACCCGGGTCTTGACAGATGGGTGCAGTCCATTTACGAACAGCAGTCCTCGGGTCAGCTCGTCGATCTCAGGCACTTGTAGGTAACTCCGCTACCATCCTCCGCTACTGGAAAAGACAATGCTTGCTCAAGGTAACACAACTGATATAGGGCACTTCGTGCCCTAAGGTGATAACGCGCGTGCTGACAGGATAGGGAAAGGTGCAAGATACAGAGCTAGAGGGCAGATAAGGTTAGCGCTAACAGGGAACTGTTACACCATCCCTCCCTCCTAAGCGAGGCACATGTGCCTCCAGGGAGTCGAGGAATATGTGGAAAGGGAATAATCAAAATGAAATCGTGTCAACCCAACAACGCTCATCTAATTGAAGCACCATGCAAGGTAACCAAGGACAGTCAGGCGAGTGAATATAACGGAAATGGAGAAAATCTAAAACAGGAGGGGAATGGATTGCTTAACACAACAAGGATCAAGTGGGAATTCTCAAGGTACACGTGCAATTGAATTTGAGCGAGTAACATTTCGCTGTAACCATAGTGTCACTAACATGCCCTGGACGCCCTGTAACGCCTCAGAGCAACTATCGGCCTACCGGCCTCGTCCAGCAAGTTCTCTTCTGGCTCCCAGGTCGCTTCGTCGTCTGGGTACCCTTGCCACTTGACAAGGTACTGAGTCTGATGCCTTCGCTGGCGATCGTCAAGAATCTTCTCCACCATGTATCTGGTCTGACCGTGCAAGTCAGTGAACGGTGGCGGGGGTGGCTGCCGCCTGCCGGGAATAGTATTCTGCTCAAACCGGCGCAGAGCAGTGACATTGAAGACAGGGTGGCACCGAATAGCGCTGGGTAGATCCAGCTGATAGGCGTTGGGTCCGATCTTCTTGATGATTGGGTAGGGCCCGAACCACTTAGGGCGTAGCTTCTGTGAAGGCTGATCCCGGGCTTCTGCGGTTGTTAGGAAATCCTTGTACACCAGCACCATGTCGCCAACCTTCAGGTTGCTGGGCACCCTTCCCCTGTCTGCATACTGAGCTTGTCTAGCCTGAGCGGCAATCATGGCGTCCTTTGCCAACTTGACGGCATCCGCCCGATCCTGGATCCAGTCTGGGGCACTCCCTCCTCCCCTCCGTGCCAGGAAATCTGGTGGGGACTTGGGATTAAGTCCATAATTTAGATAAAACGGCGTGCTAGAAGTGGAAGACTGATATGAACTATTAATTGCAAATTCGCAAAGAGGCAGAAGCTTGTCCCAATTATCTTGTTTGTAGTTAACAAACGCTCTAAGCACATCCTCAATTACTCTATTCATTCTCTCAGTCTGCCCATCGATCTGTGGGTGATTGGCAGTACTAAACGACAAGGTGGTACCTAATTGATGAAACAATTCCCGGAAAAATTCAGAAGTAAATCTTGGGTCCCGATCACAAACAATAGTGGAACTCAAACCGTGTAATCTAAACACATTCTGGAGATACAAATCAGCAGAACCCTTAGCGTCAATTTTGGAAGTCGTGGGGACTAAATGGACACATTTTGTAAGCCGGTCAACAAATGTATAAATTGCATCAAAGCCCTGAGGGGTCTGGGGTAAGCCAACGATAAAGTCCATGGAAATATCTTTCCAGGGGGTGTCTGGTACTGGGAGCGATTGCAGCAAACCGGATCTAGGCAACCCACCCTTAGTGCGCTGACATATGCCGCAAGACTTAACAAATTTCTTCACGTCAAGGCCCATCTTGGGCCAATAGAAGAATTGACGAAGCCGGAAATATGTACGATCCCGTCCCTGATGGCCTGCCGTAACACAGTCGTGGTACTCCTGCAGGAGCTGAAGCCTTACTGCACACTTGGGTACACACAAGCGATTGTTTGGTGCTGCACGGAGGTATAGGTACCTGGACTCTTCATCCCAATAGTACCGCTCGTGTAGATTATCAGAGGAATCGCCGCGCAGCCGCTGAATTATTGGGGAAAGCTGCTCGTCATTCTGATATGCTTCCGAAATCATCTCAGCAACCCTATCACTCAGTTCCAAAGCAAACTCAATCGTATTCAAATGGGGTGCTGGTAGGATGGGTGGGCAATCCTTTTCCTCAACTACATTGCCTATTGCTGACCCGCGCAGATCAGGGCGGCGGGATAACGCATCAGCCATATTTTCCTTGCCGGGTTTGTGATTAACTGTGAAGTCATAGTCTGCAAGAAATTCAACCCATCTAGCTTCGCGCTTAGTGAGATTGGCTTTTGTGCTCAAGTAGACTACGGCCATGCTGTCACTGAACACTTCAAAATGCTGGAATAGATAAATTCTCCAGGATCGCAGTGCAAACACCACCGCCAGGGTTTCGCGTTCTGCAGCAGTGTAATTTCGCTCCGCTTGTGACAGCTTACGACTGGCATATGCCACAGGATGCCAAGCACTATCGCTCTCCCCCTGTTGGAGAAGGACGCCTGCTATTGCAAAATCACTTGCGTCTGTTGCAACTCTGAAAGGCTTCTGCACGTTTGCTAGTTTCAACAGCGGTGCACTCAACAAGGCCTGTCTCAGGGATTCGAATGCATGCTGACGGGGGCCACTCCATTCGAACCTGGCATGTTTGCCAGTGATCTCCTCTAATGGCCGCGATATAGTAGAGTAGTGCTCAATAAATCTTCTAAAGTAGTTCGCAAAACCAAGGAACTGTCTCACCTCCGTAACTGTCGTCAGTGGCTGCCATTCCCTCACTGCTTTAAGCTTCTTTGGATCTGGAGCGATACATTCACCGTCGATGCGATGCCCTAGAAACAGAACATCCTTGACACCAAACTCACATTTCGACTGCTTACAGAATAGCCTATTTTTCCGGAGCGTCTCAAGAACTGTCTGGATATGTTCAAGATGATCTTGCCAGGATTTGCTGAAGATAAGAATATCATCCAGAAACACTACCACAAACCGCCGTAAGTACGGTTGGAGAATACTGTTCATCAGTGACTGAAACGTGGCAGGGGCGTTAGTTAATCCAAAGCCCATGACCCGGAACTGGAAATGACCGAAGGGAGTATTGATAGCCGTCTTAGGTACATCTTCCTGACGGATCCTAAGCTGATTGTATCCCGAGCGTAAATCCAGCTTACTGAAGTATGAGCTACCTTGAATGGTATCAAACAGGTCATCAATGTTTGGGAGGCAAGCTTTGTTTTTGATGGTGATCCTGTTCAAATTCCGCCAATCACAAACCATGCGCAATGAGCCATCAGACTTTTTAACGAAAAAGACTGGGGCACCGTATGGTGACTTGCTGGGTTCGATGAAGCCCTTGCGGAGGAGTTCCGTGAGCTGGGCTTGCAATTCGTCCATCTCGGGTTTGGGGAGACGGTAGGCAGCCCGTGATGGAGGAACGGCACCCTCCTCAGTCACAATCTCATGGTCGACATCCCTCTCTGGCGGAAGCTCGGTCGGCAGGTCGTCTGGAAAGATGTCCAAATACCGCCGCAGAAGGTTAGCCAGCTGCTCTTGATGATCTGGGTGTTGTCTGGCGGCTGATGGCTTGCTGTCCTCCTCCTCGTCGTCAGTAGCGTTGACCCACGCCAGGATTCCCTGCGCGCCTTTCCTCAACTCGCGGCGAGCCTGAGAACCAGATATGAGCATGCTCTCAATTGGCGGCGACTCCTGACGCTCCGTATCACTATTTTGGCCGGAAGGGTGTTTAGCAACGAGCGGCTCTCCGTTCAGTTTGACTTCGTTGGTCTGAAAGTTGATATCCGGATTGTGTCTGGTCAGCCATGGCTTGCCCAGGATAGCATCATAGCGGCTCAACGGAAAAACTGTGAAAGATTGGGTGTCGCTGAAGTCTTTCACGATAACCTTTACCGGACCGGTCCTCTGCAGTCCCGATGATGTCGATGAGCCATCAGCCAGGGTTACCTTCAGTGTTTCGTCCTTGCTCTCCGTAACAAGGCCGTTTCTCTGCACGAAAGCTTCCGATATGAAGTCGTGCGTCGATCCCGAGTCAATAAGCATAATTGCCCGGCGGCCGTTGATCCTGCCCTCAACACGGAGAAGGTCATGCTCCAAAGGAAGCTCCGTGTCCTGTACTGCGATATCAACGTTGCTGACATGGGATTCCTGTTCGGCAACAGCTTCCGAATCAGCTTGCAGTGTCGGTTCTTCCAGCTCTAGTACGCTGTAACGGTTGCGTATGTCAACCGGGTAACCGTTGGGTGCTTTCCGCTTGGTCGCCAGCGAGCGCACGCCATTTTTCACTGGCGACCAGCGTTTGGGTGTTGATTGCTGGGACAATCCCGAGCTAGGTGACCTGGCTTCCGACAAGCGAAGCATCCACCCTCCCGACTCAGGTGACGCCTCTCCTCCGGTGTTAGCCTTTGGGGTCGTACGGGCTGACTTCGGTGCTGAATCGGGTTCGGCTGTTGGTCCGCCGTTTGCGCTGACCTGATCGCTTGGCTCAGATCAGTGGGGTGCTCTCGCAGCACCCGGGTCTTGACAGATGGGTGCAGTCCATTTACGAACAGCAGTCCTCGGGTCAGCTCGTCGATCTCAGGCACTTGTAGGCTTAGGCGCGACAACTCGGTGACATAGCTCTCCAAGCTTGAGTGCTGCCTGACAGCGAAGAGATCCAGTCGCACCCGCTCTTGATGATGCAACGGACCGTACACCTTGGCGAGGGCTTCACGCAGCGCTGGCCACGTCGAGAACTCCACACCCGTATCCAACGATGCGATGAGCCATAGCTTGGCGTTGCCGCTCAGGAAGCCCGCTGCGTAATCCACCATCACCGATGAGTCGGTGATTTCCAGTGACCGAATCGCCAGCTCAATGGAGAAAGCCCACTCCTTGAACTGCGAGGGCTTGCCATCGAAGATCGGCGGCTACTTAGCGTGCCGAGGCTTCCCGGACGAATGAGCGGGCGGCACAGGGAGCGGTTGTTGTCGGTTGCTCAGACGGGTGCTGACTTGGCGACTGGCTTCACGGACCTCGCTGGCCAACCTGAATAGCAACACAGAAAGAACAAGGATCGCCACGACAATGGCGAGCTCCAAGAACACCATGTTAACCATCCTCCGCTACCAGTGTAACCGTTTGAAGGTATTCTTGGAAAAGACAATGCTTGCTCAAGGCAACACAACTGATATAGGGCACGAAGTGCCCTAAGGTGATAACGCGCGTGCTGACAGGATAGGGAAAGGTGCAAGATACAGAGCTAGAGGGCAGATAAGGTTAGCGCTAACAGGGAACTGTTACACCAGCGCAGCGCAGCGCAGCAGCGGAAGCGTGCTGGGCCCATAACCCAGAGGTCGATGGATCGAAACCATCCTCTGCTACCAGTGTAACCGTTTGAAGGTATTCTTGGAAAAGACAATGCTTGCTCAAGGCAACACAACTGATATAGGGCACTTCGTGCCCTAAGGTGATAACGCGCGTGCTGACAGGATAGGGAAAGGTGCAAGATACAGAGCTAGAGGGCAGATAAGGTTAGCGCTAACAGGGAACTGTTACAGGCATGCTCTGTATGGGCAACTTGTCAGTGCACATCTACGATGTGCGAATAAAACGAGTGCATGGCACGTGAACTAACTTGTTTGCTGCACATCTACTATTTTTATTATTATTATTATTATTATTATTATTTATTAAATTTTTAATAGGGCATTCCCACAGGCCTAAGGCCTTCTTACGGGGTACCCTATATGTTTTTGTATAGATGAGCGGAAGTCTGATAGCGTGGAGCAAATACGAACAGAAGCAGGGAGCGAATTCCAGCGATCTGCACCTAAGGCTGCGTACAAGCCATAGCGGTTATTAGCCGGGGGAAGAGCAAGAGACAGAGTAACCTGCGAGCGGGTGATTGACGCTGTGTGTGTGGCATTGACTCTAGTCACAAAACAGTCTGTTAAGGGGGCAGCCTACCCATAAATTTCATATGGCATTCAATTGACCGTAACTTTGGTGTTTCTCA